>NC_056726.1:1980264958-1980517458 GCF_019279795.1 Protopterus annectens
CAACTGGCCCACTTTTTTTAAACTCCACTGCCACTCAATGTGCGGACAGTGATCCGCTGTGGCGACCCCTAACCGGGAAAAGCCGAAAGAAGAAGAAGAAGAAGTATGGTCTATTTGCATAGCTGCACCTTGTTCACTAATTTTATTCATGTAATCGTGTTGTGTGTAGACAGCTCATGCTGGTGTCTAATTATTTCTATATAATTGTGCTGTTACTGGTGGATAGAATCACATTAGAGAACCACGACAGATTGCTGCTCGCTATATTTTTATCTGTGACTGCATAACTGTCTGAGGTTTCTTCTAACAGATGTTTTTCCAAATGGCTCAGTATCTGCATATACTAGTAGTTGGTTCAAGACATATTTTCCTGCAAGCAGTAGCTATTTGCTCAGTTTGTTTTTTGTAATCTTCATATCTTTACCATCTCAAAAGTACTTACTCCTCTCTGTACTCTTCTTTTCTAGACCTAACACCACTCTTAAGTATTCAACTGTGGTACCACCTTTATCATTCTTATAAGAAAAGCGCAGTCCGGGTCTGAACTGTCTGCAAACAGCTAAAGTTAACTTTGAGTATGTGTCTACCTGTTTGAGCCAATATTCATTTTCCCCTGGAGAGCACTCTACTTTGGCTTGTAAGCAGCACCCCCCCCACACACACACACACATCTTCCACTTTCTCTCTTATTCCCTTCTGTTAGCAAATAGTATCCATAACTGATCAATACTGTGTGTTTGTTAATTTAAACTGAGACCACAGTAGCCTACTGATACAACGTTATCCTGTTTTTCCACCTGAGAAATGGTTAAGAAATGACTTACAGTTTCAGAGCAGTCCTTGGTCAATTGTGATTGTTTCTTAAACACAAACTTGTCTTTGCTTTGGCTCATTAGTAGCAGTACAAAGAACTGCCTGCTCACACCCTTGTTCTCCCCCCCCTTCCCTGTTTATTACCTTAAGACAATCCCAAAGTTAATAAATATTACCTGTGGCAGGCACCATTTTTAAAACTACAACCACCCTTGTCACTATCATATGTTCATTTATCAGTTAACTCTGTTACCTGATTGTTTGCAGCCCCCTCATAAGAGCAATTAACAGGGTCTCACCTTTATTACACTCACAAACCCCTCCCTTCTTTCCAATAGCCAACCACAGCACTAACCTAACACTACCTCCTCCATCTTCCCACTACTATCACACCTCCTCAACTAACATGTACAAGCATACCTTACCTATGCTCACTGTATGCACTCTCCTTGCATATCTTACATCCTACCAAAGCTCCATCATTCCCCCACTCAACCACTACCACTGTACTACTACTCACACCACCACTCATGTCTCACCCTCACTCAGCTCCCCTCCCACCAACTCAAGAACCATCCCTATGCACCCCCCACATATTCTACCAACTATATTACTCAAACATAAAGCATCCCTACAACTTAACATAGTAACCCTCCCACCCCACCTATTACCCACAGAGCACAATCATAAAGTTTCCCTTATAAACAAATGCATTCAAAAACTGAGAAAACTAATAACCTCATGCATATCAAAACTAGCCCTAAGTGGAGACATCCACCCCAACACTGGTCCTACCATCTCCAACCCCAATCTTCATAATCAGACTAGAAACCACAACTTCTCCCATATTACAGCCAATAGAAAGCCAAGTGACTTCCTTCTACTAAGCCTAAATATTAGAAGTATATCCAACAAAGTCCATGAACTCCATGACACCATAGACTTGTTCATAGGTTCATAGGTTCATACTAGGCTATCTGCCCAAGGGCATTTATAAGCCTAGCCCATAGTTATGTGGCTTTCGCCACCCCTTTAGTTTGAATAAAAACTATGCCTATCATTTTTCTGTGCCTCTGTCAAGCAGTGACACTGAAGTAATCCCTGGGATATATCTGCGATCTTCCATCCATTGGTCAAGATTCCTCTTGAACAAGGCCAGCGAGGTGCTCTGCCTCACATGTACCGGGATTTTGTTCCACAGCATAGGGAGTCTCTGGGAGATGAATCTGTCCCTCCAGCACGTTCTATTTATAACCGTGTCAAGGTTTAAGTCTCCCGCCCTTGTGGTTCTGAGGGATCTAGATTTTTTGAGGTGAAGCATATTCATCAAATCTGGGTTTGACATGGCCTTATATGTCAGGCACAGGTCACCTCTGAGCAAGCGGTATGAGACTGAATAAAGCTGGAGTTCTTTCAGTCGGGCAGCATAAGACATATTTTTGAGACCCTTTATCCTTTTGGTGAGGAACCTTTGGGGCCTTTCAAGCTGCATCAGGTGTCTGGTCAGATACATTCGAGCGGGGCATTGTACTCAATCATAGGTCTAATGAGTGATGAGTACAGGGGGACGATGACCTCCCTTGATCTAGATGTGAATCCCTTCATGATCAGGTGGGCGATATAGAAGGTTTTCCTAACTACTTTAGCAACATGAGTGTCAAGCGAAAGACTACTGTCAACTTGGGTCCCCAGATCCCTGATGACTTTTCTGTGCTCAGTGGATTGTCACCTATATGGTAGCTAGGGGTAACCTTGTTTTTCCCGAAGGGTATGACTATGCATTTTTGGCGTTTAACTTCAGGCCATGGCTCTGGCACCAGTTATCCGTTTCTGTGAGGCCCTTCTGGAGGATATCTGTGTCAGATGTGTTTTCGACTATGGCGCAGTTTGCAGTCATCTGCAAACTTTGTCAGCCATAACCCTCCTGTGTTTGCTTGTACTTCAGAAAAGTAGATGCCGAACAAGAGTGGACCCAGGACTGAGCCCTGTGGGACACCACTTGTGACAGGCTTTGAGTCTGACATGGCTCCAGCAACTCTGACCCTATGGGTTCTGTCGCTAGCCACTTTGCTACCCGTCTTTTGCTGTATGGGTTCACATTCAAGTTGATGAGCTTTTCGATGGTACCTGAGTGGGGTATTGTGTGAAGGCCTTTGCCAGGTCGAGGTAGGCTGTATGGACTGCCTTTCCTCATCAATGGCCTTGGTGACTGTCTCGAAAGAGTCAACCAAGTTTAAGAGGCAGGATCTGCCTTTGACAAAGCCAAACTGGGTTGGATCCAAAGTCTGCAAGTTCCCTATGTCTTTATTTATGAGTTCCATTATGATCCTCTCCATGGCTTTGCAGATAAGGCTTGTCAAGCTAATTGGGCGGTAATTTCCAGGGTCTGTGGAGGCACCGCCCTTATGAAGTGGGACCACAGTCGCCGTGCGCCACTCCTTGGGTACGTATCCTGAGGTGAGGCTAAGATTAAACAGCTGTCCTAACTGTGGGTTTAATTCCTCGTTGAGTTCATGAAGCACACAGCCGGGGACACCATCCGGTCCCATGGATGCTGTGTTTTTGCCTTAGTGAGGGCAGTTCTCACCTGGGCGTTGGAGATGTTTGGGGGCTACAATCCTCTGGAATAGATATCTCTCCTTTTGGGGAGGGAGAAGTTTGCACTGAACCTGTCAGCCAGTATGTTAGCAATGTGTGTAGGTTCAGTAATTTTCACATCATTTTGAACTAATTCTGAGCATATCTGGGAGTTTCCTCCTAGGTTTCTAACATAGCTAAAGAAGGCCTTATGATTGTCTTTAGAGTCCTTGGCGATTTTTCTCTCAAAATTTGCCTTTGATGATTTTATGAGAGCTCTTAGTTTTTACTTATAATGATCAAAGGTGTCTTACCTTTCAAGGATTTTGCTCTATCTTGTAGTAGCTTCCTCCTTTTGTTGTAGAGCTTGTTTATGGCTGGGGTCCACCAGACTGGACGCTTGCCTTTGGTACAGAGAGTCTTAGTTCTGTTTGGGATTGCCTGATCCATGCAGTCCTGTAGGTGCTGGTAGAAGGCATTTGTAAGTGATTCAGCGGTTTGAGTAATGTTTACCACTGGCTCAGGGGCCTTAAAGGAGACCACACTAGTTTTTAGAAGTGTGAAATCGGCTTTTGAGAAGTTTTTCACTGTGGTCTTTTTGTTTCAGGTGGGGGATGAGGACCTCCAGCGAGATTAGTTTATGATCTGATCTCACCAGTGAGGGGTATACTTCGGTGTTGAACATTTTGATCCCATGTTCGTGATGATGAGATCAAGTATGTTTTCACCTCTTGTGGGGATGGTGACTAGTTGTTCCATGGCATTTGAGTTTATGAACTCCAGGAATCTTTGGGTTAGAGTGTTCGGGCTTGAGTAGTGTTCCCAGTCTATATTAGGGTAGTTGAAGTCACCTAGTATGATGGTGTTTGGAGATACATTTATCCCCTCAATGTTTTCAGGAAGGCCATGTGAGGTTCCTGAGTTTGAGAGGGTGGCCTGTAACATGCTACAAATTGCAGAGCAGTCTTGCCTATGGTTAATTGCACCTGGATGGTCTCCGATGCATCGTGCGTTGCCACCAACCTTGAGGTGTGGGTGTCCTTTATGAATATGGACACCCCTCCTTTCTTGGTGTTGTCCGATTTTGGGGCGGAACGCATGATATGAGGTGAAACCTGTTAGTGCTGGGGTGCTCTCAGGAGCCTTGAACCAGGTTTCTGTCACAGCACAGACATCGATGTTCTCCATATTGAGAAGGGCCTCGAGTGCGTGCATCTTGAGATTGAGACTTCTGGCATTGAGCAGCATTACCCTTAGTTTTTTCCTTTTTGGTGTTCTAGGGTGGTAGGTTTAGAATTTGAGCCTTGCCTAAAAAGGCACTATGGGGTGGCAAGAGCCTTTGCCAATATCCGGAATCCCAGGGTGACAGGTGCAAGCCGTCCCTTGAGCAGCGTGGCTTGTCCAGCATGTCATCCCAGGCAGACAGACATTGGATCCCCTTTGAATGACACCAGAATTTAAGCCAATTATTAAAGCTGATCATCTTATCACTGTATTGTGGCATCATTCTAGGTGAAGGTAGGATACTGCTCAAGGTCAGGGTCATACCTGCCTGGGCTACATAATCAGAGAGCTCCTCGGCGTCCCTTTTCATGTAGTCCAAGGAGGTGCGTCTCAGGTCGTTGACACCAGCGTGGACAATGACTGAGTCGTACTTGTACCTGCTGTTGAGAGACCTGAGTGCTTGCGTTATGTGGCGGATTCTAGCCCGACAGGCAGCTTACTGTGACCTTCTCCTTACTCAGTCTGGTGGCGGGGCGTCAGTGTGTCTGACTATGGAATCACCAATGACAAGTGTGTCTGGCATTTTGTTTGGCCTTAAGGGCTGTGACTGTTTGACACTCTGACTGTGTGGTCTATGTGTTGCATGTGTTGGGTCGTGAGGTGGTAGTTGTTTGGGTGTCTGCTTTGGTGGCCTCTGCTGTTTTGGTAAATTTTGATCAGAGCCTCCGAGTATGTCTTTGTGTGAGTATGTGTATGATTTGAAGTTGTGATGGTACCATGTGTGACTGGGTATGTATTGTGTGTGGTTACCTTCTCCTCCTGTCTGGTCTTGCCAGTCCTATGTTGAGAGAGCTCAGCCTCCAGTTTGGCCGTATAGTTGCATCTCTCGCATGTATTTGTGTTTTGTGGGAGAAGGAGAGGATTGTCTGTGTACATGAGGCAATTGTAACATTGCCTCAATATTCCCAGGTTCACCAGTTGAGCTGGAGAGGACACTAGCAACTGATCCCTCGACATACTAGAAGTAGTAGATAAAGAACTTTCAAAGGACTCCGGGGGAAGTGGGTTTTAGGCTGGTGGGGTACTATCTATAATAAGAGTGCTTTATCAAGGTGCACGTACTGTAGGAGTAAGTGCTAGGCTTTACAGATAGAGAATAGTCTACTTGGGAATCAAGTAGAGATGAACTTTTCAGTTATAGGATATGCTGGTTAGATCAGCAGTACAGTTTAGCGTGTTTTATAGCAGGGTCTGAAGGGAGCTAGGAATTGGCCCAAAACGACCAATGGACTACTAGTTTCTGGCTGAAACTTCACCAAATCGGACAAAAAGGCCACTCAGTGCTTCCCACTCCCACTGGTAAGCAAAGAAACTTCCCTCCTTCCTAATAAGGCAATGGATCAGTAACAGGAACTAAAAACAAAGCCCAGGGATCAGCAACTCTGAAACTGGACTACTCTAGTTCAGTAAAGTGGGAAAACAAGAGATTTTTTGTTTTATTACAGAGATAAGGAAAAAAACAGACAGTAAATGCTATAAATGCTGTAAATCGGCTAGCGCACTTTAGTGTGTAGCCTACAGAAACAATTTGCAACAATTAGTAACTTAAAGTGCAATAAACAGTGTAAAATGCAGAAATCACTTAAAGTAGCAGTAAAACAGGCGAAATGCAGTCGCTAGCTGTACTCCCCAGATATAGTCATCCTGATGGAATCTTGGCTAAAACCTCACATTACCAGTGAGCAAATACTCCCTACAGGTTACGGCATACTAAGAGTAGACGGGCTAAACAAGAAAGGAGGCGGTGTAGCTATAATATTTAAACAGTATCTAAACATCCAGATCTTAAAATCATCAGCTCCACAAATAGGCAATGAAGAAATAATATATACCAACCTCAAAATAAACCAAAACAAAACCATCAACATAATTGGATGCTACTTCCCACCTGGCGAAAACATCCCTCCACTAGAAAACCTCCTCAGCTGGTCTGCCCACCATCTCCCCCAAGAAACTATCATTTTAGGTGATTTCAATATTGACTGTTCTGGCAACCATCCAACCCATCATGTAAACCTTCATGGCTTCACCCAACTAGTCCAGTCGCCAACCCGAATAAATAAAAACTCCAGCAAGCACACTACCCTGGATTGGATACTAGTCAGTAAGAGCCCCCAGTCATATATAACAGGCTGCTTATCAGATAGCCTCAGTGATCACTTCCCAACATTCCTACTCAAAAAATACCTATATCAAGCTAAACCTGTCATCTACCGTCAAATACGTAAAAAACTAAACTTTAACCCACTCACATTCATCTCATCCCTCAAAGAATGTAACTGGCATCCTGTAAAGTACTTCAGTCTTGATGACGCAGTTGAATTTTTTAATACTACCTTCCTGAGCATCCTTAATTACCATGCCCCCATAAGACTTTCCAGAACCAGAGCACAACCCTCCCCATGGTTACAGAAAACCACTAAGTCAGAAATGAAAAACAGGGATAAAGTCTGGGAGCACTGGCGCAAAACCAAAACCCCCTCAACTAGACAGAAATTCCTAGAACTACGCAATAGAGTCAAAAAGCTAATAAAACAGGACAAATTCCAATACTACCAGTCTGCCCTAGACTCCTCCCAACACAGCCCCAAACAATTCTGGTCCTCCATAAACTCCATCCTCCACCCAGGTAAAGTCAGTACCCCTCTTCCTAACATTCCTCACTCCTCAGAAAATATTGCTACCTCATTCAACACCCACTTCACACAAACCATACTATAACTAGCTAAACAACACAACCCCCCTCCCCTCCAACCCACACCTTCAGCTAGTAATCTCCCCATTGCCTTCTCGTTTTCTCCTGTACCTACCTCCAACATAAAAAACTCTTAACTAAACTTAAGCCCACCAAATTAGCAGCAGACAACCTCCCAAGTGAATACCTACAAATCGCAGCTGATGCTCTGGCCTACCCAGTATCCATCTTGATTAACCGATCTCTGTCAGAAAGTTACGTTCCCACACTGTGGAAATTATCACATATAATTCCCCTCCACAAAGGTGGGCCCTCCACAGAACTAACCAGTTACTGCCCCATAGCTATTCTCTCTCCACTCTCCAAAATACTACAGAGATGCATACACTCTCAGGTCTCAGACTACCTCTTTACTAACAACCTCCTTTCCAATACTCAGCATGGTTTCTGACCAAACCATAGCACAACCACTGCCTTACTCTCCTTTACTAACACTATCTGTCATCATAAAAACAATGGCTATCTCTCCTCTGCTACTTTCCTAGACCTATCTAAAGCATTTGACATGGTCCCACACAAACAACTCCTCTCTGTCCTCAATAACCTGTCCTTATCTCAATCAGTCACCATCTGGTTTCAGAGTTACCTGTCTGACTGCCAACAATCCATTGTATGGCAGAATGACATATCTCCCCAACTACCTGTCTTCATAGGGGTTCCCCAAGGATCCATCCTTGGACCCCTACTCTTCTCTGTTTTCACCAATAATCTAGCCTTTGCCACCAAACATGGCACACTCATACAATACGCAGACTCAACCATCATCTGCTCAGCCCAGTCCTTACCCAAACTGCAAAAAGTCACACAGGAAGCCTTTTCCTCTGTTGAAACTTGGTTATCCAATGCCCAATTAATACTCAACCCAAACAAAACTAAACTACTCATCTTCTAACCCACCAAACATACTCAAAACAACTCTCACTTAAACATCACAGCAAAAGACAACACCACTATATACCCAACTGAACACACCAAATTGCTAGGAGTTGAAATAGACAATAAACTAAAATTTGACATTCACATATCCATGACCATAAAAAAAGTCCACAAAAAACTAGGAGCGTTATACAGAAATAAGCAACTTCTCACCAAAGCAGCAAAGATTTCAATAGCAAATTCCCACCTTATCTCCACCTTACTTTATGCCTCTCCAATATATACCAATCTAAGGCAATGCGATCTAAACAAGCTAGAGACCTGCTACAACAAAATCACCAAATTCGACATAGGGGCATTCTATCGTAGTCACCACTGTCTCTCACTTGCTGAACTGGGCTGGCTTGAACTCCCTCACCTCCTTCAATGGTATCAACTCTCACTCGCCCACAAACTATTAATCCATCAACTAAATTTCCCATCCCTCCAGAATCTACTCCAACCCTATCGCACCACCAGACCACTAAGATCCAGCAACAAAAATCACTTGCAGATCACTAAAGCCAATAACTCTGCTGGTGAAGCACTATTCTCTTTCACCATAGCCAAATTATGGAACTCCCTCCCACCCACAATTACCTCCATACCATCATGCACCCACTTCAAAACTTTACTAAAAGCGCACCTAAAAACATGCTGTCTATGCCCTTGCAACTCCCACTCTAATATCACCCACCCCATCTAACCACTACCTTTCTTTCCACTCCACTAACTACCTTGATTATAGCAAGCTCAGATGCTCATAAGCCTAGTACTTATTATATAGCAGGAACTTCTTATTGTAACATTTGTTAATGTCTGTTATGTACTTCACAGATAAAGATTCTAGTTGTCTACTGATGTACTATGTTCTTCATCTGCAAATATGTTGTAAGTAATTGCTATGTTAAATTGTTAATCACTATGTAATCCAGTGTAACTACTGTCTGTTTATTTTAACTGTGGAGCTTTCCTCCCTGGGCCTCCACTGAAAATGGACTTATGTCCAGTCGGACACTCCCGGTCAACAAATGTAAATAAATAAATAAATTGTCTTTCCTGTCTATAAATCTACCATTGTCTTTTTTCCCATTCTATCACTATCGGAGTCCCTCTAGCAATCAATATTATTGCACCCCTTTTCCTTTCTCACTGGTACTCTACTGAAAGTCCAGCTTGAAATCTTTCCTTTATCAAATTCATATGCTAATTTCTTCCCAAATGTGTCTCCTGCAGCACTGCTATTTTCACTCTGCATTTCTTAACACAATTCAGTACTCTTTCCTTTTTGCCTATCCCTGTAAGGCCATTTACATTCCAAAATACTATGGCTAGAGAAGTCATTACAATAAAAAGTTGTTACCACTTATTATACACAACAATTTTTTTTTTGTACGCATTTCTAAATTTGCCTTACATGCACACACTATTTGGAAGCCTGATCTTTTTATACTGTTGTTTCTTCTCATCTCCATTTGTACCTATGTCACATTTCTCAAGACTTTTTGCTTTAACGAAAGTTCTCAAATAATAAAAAAAAATAAGTAAATAACATTTTAAGAACACCCACATAAATACCCTATAAACTTAAAACACACACACAAAATTATGTATATTTTCAGCAAATGATGATTAACCCTCTGGATAGGAACAATCGCCCCATATCAACAGCTGCACTCACAGGCATAACCTAATCTAAAATGAAGGTTACATGTGTTTCTGCTGTCCTTTTCAATCTCTGTTCCCCTCAAATTTGTGAAAAGAGAATGCATGCTTTCAGATATAAACTTTTATCCCTAAGGAAAAAGTAAATGGCTACCTTTAAAAAAATAAATTATGCTCTGTTCTATTAAATGTATTGAGTATTAAGGCTGTAAACTCTTATTCACTTCCTATAATTTCAAACTATTTTCATTGAACTGCTTGCCATTGTACCTTTACATTTTGCATTTGACTCAGCAAAGAATGCTCAGAACCCTCAAGATTAATTCCTTGCGCTTGCAGATTGCTTGTCGCCTTGTAAAATTAGTCAGCAACAAGAAAAACAGCTAGCAACTTCAGATGCATGAATGAATCTTTGTAAATTTCACTCAGAGCAGGGTACACAGAACTCCTCTGGCTAATTGCTTTTAGCTGAAGATTTCTTGTTTTTCACTGAGAACACCTGCTAATAGAAAAAACAAAACAAGCCAATATCTCTGGATATGTAAGAAGCTTATTATTTTTCATTTTTTTCATTTTGTCTTATTTTCAGGCCTATTTGCTTATAAAAAATTAAACAGCTTTAGCCTAGGGCATTCATCTACATACCATCCCTTGTAAAGTTATTATCTTACTTCTACATATAATATAATCAGTGTATTTTTACACCCAAACAGCCCAAGAGATGATAAAGTAGTCTTGACCATAACATTTCATTAGGAACCACACTAAGTCTAGTTAATCATACTTAACCTTTTACCATCATACCAGTCCTGAAAGATGTACTTTTTCTATTCACAAAACATCTACTTTATACCTCTGCCCATTTTCTGTGATGCCGAAAGTAACACTAAAAGCAAAGGCAGACCAGGCAAACCTGATTCTTGTGGCAAAAGTACAGTTCTGTAAAATCTTACCATAAATGTAGATGTCCTCCTCTTCACTGTTGCAGTACTCCTTATGTAAGGGATCTCCTGCCAAGGATAGGCCAATGTCCGACCAGTATATTAAAGCCTTTAGTGTTTACAGGCATTGTACATCACACATATGGTCCCCACACAAGGAGCAGGGCATAAAGGTGATGTACAGATTCACACACTTCAGAACTGAAAAGCCCCAGGAGGAACAGAATTATCCCTAGGGACCAGGAGGGACACGTGAATGCAGAAGGAGGAAAAAGAAAAGAATCCCTGGCCAAGAGGGCAAGTTGAGTATGTCAGAGCAGAGAGGATAGGAGGGAGGCAGTGAATACTGCAACAGTAAAGAGAAGGGCATCTACTGTTACAGCTTACATAACTGTATTACGTCCTTCCATATCACCATTGCAGTATTCCTTACATGAGGGAGAATAAAAAAGCTCAAGAGGAAACTGGGAGGAGGAAGACACTGAAGAGCCCTTTATAAACCCATGCAGGATGGCCCTGGCTAAGCCATCTCTTAGTATGGAAATAACATCTAACTTGTGGTGCTTAGTGAAGGTATGGCCAGATGTCCAATAGGCAGCTTCAAGGATGGAACTGGAATCCAGTCTTTTGAAAAAATATCACCAGAAGAAGCAACAGCTCTGGTACAAGGAGCCTTTACAGAAAATGAAAGACATTTACAATGAAAATAATAACAAAAAGAAACAGCCTTAGAATTGAAGATGAGATGGTTAGCTTAGAGACAGCCAAATCCAATGACCTGGGATGAAAGGAAACAAAGTTGCCCAGACTTGTGAATAGCCTTAGTCTTATCTAAATAATATCTGAGCTATTTAAGCAAATCCAAAGTGCGAAGAATGAAACTTCTCACTGGCAGACTGAGGAGAAGGAGAAAAAGAAGGCAAATTAATAGATTAAGACAACTCATTGACCACCTTGGGCATAACTGAGTATTAGTATGAAGAGACACCAAGCTCATTTACTTTCTTTGCAGAAGTAAGGGCTGAAAGGACAGTTTTCCAAGTACAATGTTGTAAGAAAGCTAAATCAGCAGGCTCAAAAGGACAACATTTTTCAAGGACAAAACTGAGGTCCCAGGAAGGTGGAAAAGGCTTCCTGGGAGGCCTGATATGAAAGACGCCTTTAAGAAAATTACATCAAATACAGAGGCCAGAGGGGGAACTAAGGGCAGACAAGCAGAAATTGCAATAGGTAAGCTTTAACAGAAAAATATGCCAACCCATCATGGAGCAGATCACACAAGTGACAGAGAACATAGGAACTCCATGAAAAAGTATCCTGGTTTTGCGATAGACACCAGAGAGAAAATCTCTTCCATTTGGACAAATATGATTTTCTGGCAGTGGGTTTTCTGGCCTCCTGCAGGACTTAAAGCACTTTCTCAGAAAAGAGGTGCCTAAAAGGAATCAAAACCCTATCACCTATAGCATCAGTTGAAGAGTGGGCAAGTGAGGATGGATAAGATACCTCTTGTCTTGTGTTAGAAGGTCCACCTGGTGAGGTAACTTGTGATTACCAGCTGGCCAAGTGAGAAAGAAGGGTGGGAACCAATGCTGTCTGGGCCAAAAAAGGAGTCACTAGCAAGATTTTGGGGTGTGTTTCCTGATCTTGTGCTAGACCTTCAGAAGCAGAGGAAGGGGAGGGAAGGTATACAGAAACATCCCCTTCCAAGAAAAAGATAGGGCATCCAATTTACAAGCCAGAAGACTAGGAAATATGTAACAGAATAGAGGAAGTTGTCTGTTCAGATGGGCGGCAAAAGGATTTACCAAAGGAATACCCAACTGATGGACAATGTCCAGAAACACATTTCTGTGAGGCATCCATTTGTGAGCCTGTGTGCTGGACCTGCTCAGAGAGTCTGCCACTATATTGAGCTCTGAGGGAATGCAGACAACATGAAGAGTCACTCAATACTTGACAGCTAAATCCCAGGCCTGAAGAACTAGTCTGCAAAGAAGGTAGGACCTTGTACCCCCTTGCTTGCTGATATACCACAGCACTGTGGTATTGTATGTGAAAACTTTGAGGGGCCTGGGGTGAAGATGGGCATGAAGGATCTGAGGAGTTAGTAGCAGAGCCTCATCTCCTTGATGGTGATGTGGTCTGACCTCTAATGAAGAGGTCAGAGACCCTGGACCTTGAGAGAACTGAAGGAAACTCTCCACCCAGAATCTGAAAAGAGCTCTTGAGCTGGGACTGGAGATTGAAAAGGAAGCCCTGGGTGGACAGAAAGCTGATAAATTAACCACTGAAGCTCAAGCTTGAGACAGGGAAGAAAGGGAACTAGGAAGGCTAGAGGATGACAGTGTTGAAGCCACACTGACTTGAGGTACCACTGAAGCTTTCTCATATGGAGCATGGACAGAGACAGCACAGGAATGGTGGAAGCCGTAAACCCAAGGATCCTGAGAAAGTCCTTGGCAGTGACTGAAGCCAGAGGAAAAACAGACTGGAAAAAATGCTATCAGAGATAGGGCAATGGATGCAGGCAGAGATACCAGCATGGAAATGGTCTGAATTCTGCAACCAAGAAAAACATGATCCTGAGGAGTTAAGACTGATTCTTTAAATTTTATGGTGAACCTCAGCACTGCAGCAGGGAAATAGCAGAACCTCAGGGTACAAGGGCTGAACGAGCAGATCATCCAAATAAAGATCTGAATTCCTCTCATACTGCAAAAAGCAATGACAGGTGTGAGGCATTTTGTGAATACCCTTGGGGCAGCAGAGAGGCCAAAGGGGCAAAGCAGAGAACTGAAAATGCAATGAAGAAACAGAAATGCAAAAACTTCCTGAAAAGGGGATGGATGGGAATGTGAAGGCAGGCATCCTTAGATCCAGAGAGGCCAGAAATGCCTGGAGAAGAAGAGAGAATAGTTTGAAGGGACAAGATCCAAAAGCAGAGGACCTGCAGAAAGGTGTTGAGCTGAGAAAGGTCCAATATTGGCCTTGAGATGCCCTCCTTCCATGGAACCAGAAACATTCTGAAATAAAAACCTTTTGCTTCCTGGACTGAGACCACAACCTGAATGGTGCTCTGGGCCAAAAGAGAATGAAGAACCTCTGGAAAGAGATGAAGCTGTTCTTGAGGAGGTTGAGGGATGCCTAGAAAGGGAGGAAGAAGTTTCCAAACAATAAAATATCCCCAGCAGATGATGGACAGAACCTAAGAGTCTGTTGTGATCCTTAAATAATTTGGAAGGGACAGGAAAAAAAACAAAGGGATAAGGGAACCTGGCCAAGAGAAGTGGGAAGCAAATTATCAAATAGAACCAGGCTTGTCCTGAAAAGGAGGTTTTGAGAAACAGGGTCTGTAGTCTGTACAGATTTATTAAGAGGTACATGTCTAGAACCCCTTTTCCCCTTGGGTCGAGAGGCAAGAGTGTCTGAGAACGAGGCAGATTTGGAAGAATAATTCCTCTGAAACTTAGGGATAGGAAAAACAAAATTAGGTTTCAACTCCTGCAGGGGTTTTCCCTTGTCCTGGAGGGATTTAAAAAGTTCAGCAGCAGCAGAGCCAAAAAGATTTTTATTATCCAGAGGCACATCCAATAATTTGGCCTTAACATCATCTGGCAAGCTTGAAGATGAAGGCAAGAGTAATACTTCATAAGAGAACCAAATGCAGCAGCCACAGAAACATCACCTCCATCCTAATAGCACTTAGAGTGTTGAGCTACTTGAGAAGAAGAACCCAACAAAGAAAGAGTTGAACCTCTCCCCTCAGAATCAAGAAGGTCAAAAACAACCTGAGAAAGAGGGGCTAAAATATACCTGGTCATACGAGTCTGGTAATTAATAGCCATAAAAACAAGAGTGGCAACAGTATAGAACTTTGTGCCCACCCTCTTCCCTACTGTCCTTATCTGAAGGAAGGAACGTAGTTGAGGGCAACAGATTGGCACATTCATCAGAGGAGACAGATATCACTGGAAATCAGCAGAAGGGCATTTATACAGAAATTTATGATCAGGCACATTTTAAAATCTGTCAGGTTTCTTAGGTGCTGGGGTCTGAGAATAAGGGGCTACAGAAGCTGCTGAAAAAGTATCCAGAAGGGCTGCCAAAAAGTACAGTTATGTACACTTACCATAAATATAGATGTTTGAGTGTATTCACTGTTGCAGTCATCACTTGTGGGTTATCCCTGCTGGGTAGCCCTCGGTCAGCCCGAATATCAGAGTAAAGCTTTACCCTGTGCTGGCTGATGTCACCTATGGACTGACATTAGGTCATCAATGATGTAAAGGAGAGCAGCTGGCACCATTACATCAGTTTTTCTTGCCCTAAACTGTAGGAGCCCCTTGAAATAAATGCTTAAAGAGGCTGTGGAGGCTCAAGGCCACAAAAATGACAGTCAATCTCCAAAAAGGATAAGATTAAGGGGGAAGGTGGGAAGGAAAATAGGACTGCAACAGTGAATACACTTGAACATCTACATTTATGGTAAGTGTACACAACTGTACTATGTCCTTTGTGTTTCACTGTTGCAGTCATCACTTGTGGGAGGATTCCCAAAGCTGAGGAAGGGGAGGATGAAAGTATGAAATTCCTAGGATTGAGCTGGCATGCCTTGCAGGACTGCAGAGGCAAAGCCTGCCTGAACCCTGGAGAACAGAGGCAGGTGGTAGTGTTTGGTGAAGGTGTGGACCAAGGTCCAAGTGGCAGCTTCCAGGATGTCCCTGGTGGGTACTCCTCTAAGGAAGGCAGTAAAAGTAGAGGCTGCCCTAGTGGAATAGGTTCTGATAGATTTAGGAGGAGCATTTCCATGAAAAGTGTAGCAGAATTGTATGCAGTGAGATATCCATTTAGAAATAGTCAGTTTGGAGATAGGCTTCCCTTCTTTCCATGGGGCAAAGACAACCAACAGTTGATCCATCTTCCTAATGGACATTGTTCTGTCCAGGTAGTATCTTAACTGTCTGTGCACATCCAGTGTATGCAGAATTCTCTCCCCTTTATTCTGAGGGTTTAGAAAAAAGATGGGGAGATGAATAGCCTAGTTTAGGGTCACATCAGATACTACCTTTGGCATGAATGAGGGATTAGTCCTGAGAGACACCCTATCCACATGGAAGATAATTAAGGGTTCAGTGGCCATGAGTGTTTGAAGTACTGACACCCTCCTAGCTGAAGTAATAGCCAAGAGGAAGGTGGTCTTCCAGGAAAGGTGTTTTAGGTCTGCTGATGCAGCTGGTTCGAAGGGAGGCAATGTCAGTTTTTCTAAGACATAGTTCAGGACCCAGGCTGGAGTGGGTGCCCTTCTATGGGTCCTAATGTTAGATGCACCTCTGAGGAATTGTTTAATCAAAGGGTGAGAGAAAGGCTGTTCAGCATGAAAGTGTGCTGAAATGGCTAAGGCATGGATTTTAAAGGAGGAAAAGGAGAGGCCCTTGTTAAGTAGCTCCACTATGTAGTTCAGAATAAGTGGAAGGGACAGGTGAGAGCTGCTGTGACCTTTAGATAGGCACCAGGAGTTGAATCTCTTCCATTTCTCTGAGTAAGATTTTCTGGTGCTGGGCCTTATGGCTTCCTTAATAATGTCTAGGACCTGCTTGCTCAATTGTGGGTTATCCCTGGTCCCTGGGGGATAAACCATGCAGAATGTTTGAGAATGTGCAGGTTTGGATGTAGAATCTCCCCTCTGGCTTGGGTCAGGAGGTCTGCAGTTAACAGCAGGGGCCTGTAAGGCTCTTTGGTCAGGCTGAGCAGCAAGGGGTACCAATGTTGCCTGGGCCAATCTGGTGCTATAAGGATGGCTTTTGGTCCTTCCTGCCTTATTTTGAGCAGTACTCTTGGGAGTAAGGGCAGGGGGGAATGCATAAATGAAGAGATTGGCCCATTGGAATGAAAGAACATCCACTTTCCAAGCTAGGGGGTGGAACTCCCTTGTGCAGAATTTTTGCAGCTGATTGTTGTGTTGGGAGGCGAAGAGGTCTACTTCTGGTGGCCCCAAGGCCTGGGTGATTTGGAGGAATGTCCCCTTTTGGAGTTTTCACTCATGGGGGTCTAAGTAATTTCTGCTTTGATGGTCTGCTAGGGTGTTGTTTACTCCTGGGATGTACTGGGCTATCAGGTATAGGCTCATGGATACGGCTGTCTGCCAGAGGGTCATGGCTAGTCAGCAGAGAGGGTAAGAGTGTGTGTCCCCCTGCTTGCTGATGTACCACATGACTGTGGTATTGTTTGTTTTTATGAAAAGGACCCCTGGTTTTCAGTGGTCTTGGAAGGATGTGATAGCCTTGTGAACTGCCATCATTTCTTTTAGGTTGATGTGTGCCAATAAAGGTGCCTGAGGTCCCAAGAGCCTTGGGTGCACCGGGTGACTAAATGAGCACCCCAAGCTAGGTCTGAGGCATCTGTGATAGTCTGGCTTTGTGTAGGTAGGTGAAGGGAAGGCCCTTGTTCTGAGTGCAGGCCTCTGTCCACCAAAGAAACTCATTCTTTATGCATGGAATGAGGGGGAGAGTGGTCTCCATAGATTGAGAGTGTTGGCAACAAAGGTTCTTTAGGTACCACTGGAATCTTCTCATGTGTAGCCTGGCCAGGAGGATCATTAGAATGCAGGATGACATGTAACCCAGTGTTTGCAGAATTTTCCTTGCTGTGAGTTTTTTTCTGAGAGCTAACTGGGAAAAGTAATTTGGCAGAAAGCTTTGTTTTTCTGGTGAGAGGAATGCTGTCTGGGAAGCTGTGTCCAGGAGTGTGCCTAAGAAGGTGATCTGCCTGGAGGGGTTTAGGTTTGATTTTTTCGTGTTGACAGTGAACCCTATTGAGGTTAGAGTTGTTTGTACAAAGAGCAGGTCTTGTAGTAACTTCACTTTGTTGTCTGCTTGAATTAGGCAGTCATCCAGATAAGGGTAAATCTGGATATTTTGCTGACTGCAGAAGGCAACCACTGGGGCCAGGCATTTTGTGAAGACACTGGGAGCCATAGATAAGCCAAAGGGTAGCGCAGAGAATTGAAAGTGTTGTGAACCTGCTCTGAAGCATAGGTATTTTCTGCAAGAGTCCCTTATGGGTATATGAAGGTAGGCATCCTTTAGGTCTAGAGTGGCTAGCCATGCATTTTTGGCCAGCATAGGTAAAAGTTTTTGAAGGGTTAGCATTTTGAATTTTGGGACCTCTAGGAAGGTGTTTAGTGTTGACAGGTCAAGGATATGTCGCCAAGTGCCTTCTTTCCTTGGCACGAGGAACAGTCTGGAGTAAAATTCTTTTCCTACTTGCTCCTGTGGTACAGGCTCCACTGCCCCTTGGGCATGGAGTATGTGGACTTGTTTTAATGTTTCTGCCCACTGACTTGGAGGTAGATGTGGGTAACCTGATAAGGCTGGGATTTGTTGGAAGGTAAATTTGTAGCCCTGGAAAATGATTTGTAAATCCCATTTGGTCCTTTGTTACATACAGCCAATTTTGTTTGTAAAGGGATAGCCTTCCTCCTAACCTTTGATGGGAGGTGGAGTGGGAGTCATTGCATGTTCTTAGAGTAGTGAGTGGACTTAGAGCTCCCTGCTGTGGGAGTGGTGGAACTGCTTAGTTTTTTGCTGGCCTTGGTTTTGTGGTCTAACTGGTCTGTCTCTGCGAGACCTCCCTTGAATCTGTCTACTGGGGGCTGGAAAAGACCAGTCCTTGGAGGGAAAGTTTCTCCTGACTCTGGGAGGTTGAACTTGGAGGAAGTATTTTATTGTTTGCATAGATTTAGCTATATCCTCCATCTTTTTGATGACCTCCTCTGCTTTTGATCCAAACAAGCGGTCTTTATCCAGGGGGGCATCAAGTAGTCTAGATTTTACATGATCAGGCAGTGGCTGTTCTTTTAGCCATGTGTGCCTCCTAATGACTGAACCTACCACAGTGGCCCTACTTGAGGCTACCAGGGCATCGAATCCACAGTGCAGGGGGTGTTTAGTTACTTGAGAAGTAGAGTGCAGAGGATCTGCTAACTCCTTGGAAGTATTAGTGTCATGTAAAGATGAAATTATTTGTTTCATAAGTTCCAAGGTGTGCTCTTGATATTTTAGCTTATGGAACTGGCAGTTAAGAGCTCTAATAGCTAAAGTTGAGGAGGAGTACACTTTCTTACCCCATCTGTCTAGAGCTCTTGAGTCCTTGTCAGAAGGACTTGGGTTTTTAGATGAGCTAGCCTTGGCCCCTTTGGGCTCCCTGATGACCTCTGGGTCTGCTCTAGGGTTTTTAAACAAAAATTTATGGGAATCAGCCACCCTGTAGTACCTGTCAGGTTTTCTAGGAGCAGGGGGTAGGGCATCAGGGATGAGGCTAGATTCATTGAAAACATCATCCACCACATCCAGAATAGGAGGGATGGCCAAGGGTCTGTAATGAGGAAGGTTTAGAAATTCTTTTAGTCTTTTCTTAGACTGAGGATAATCTTGGGCTTCCCAGTGCAAATGCTCTCTGAGAGTGTGTAGGGTTTCCCCAAATGAAAGATAATTTTTTTTGGGGGGGGGGAGAAGGAATGGATTCCTCTGCATCAAAATCCTCAAAGGAGGTGAGAGGTTGTTGTTCCTCATCTGAATCAAGGTAGTCTGAAATTTCAGAATCTGGTTTTGTGTGAACTTCAGGGGAAGTATCCCCTTTTCTTTTGAAGGAGTGGTATGGCTACCCCTGATGAAGGTGATGAGGTCCTCTGCCATTTTCAGTAACTGCATCTAAGGTGTTGGATTAGGAGTAAGATGGCAACTAGAGACTGGTTTCTTAGGGGTGGTCTTGCTTTTAGGACTTAAGAAATCCATTTGTCGGAGGTGAAGACGCTGTTTTTTGTCTTGAATCGGTTGTGCAAAGAACATCTTCAGAAGCCAGTGCCTGCGTAGCGGCTCCGGACCCAACCAAAGCAGAGACAACCGAGAGATCAGATGATGGAGTATTCCCCGGCAGTATACTGGACTCTGAAAGGGTCTCGGTAGAGGGGTGTGAAGGAAATGAGTTGGGCATCAGGGGCTGTGAATGTGCCTCACTGAATTCCTGAGAACTGACAACTTGCTTCTGGGACGGGTCATCAGAAGGCTTAGGTTTGTGTGGTCTGTCCCTTTCTTTAGCTTTTCATTTTTTGGGAATATCCACAGACTGCTGACCAATGGATGCCTTTTCGTAATGCGAGGAACTACTTTGGAAATGCCTGGCTACAAATTCAGCTCTACGGCAAATAGTCCTAGAATTGAAAAGTGCACAGAACTGACAATGGGGGACGTCATGGTCTGGGCCTAGACAAGTAATGCACAAGGTATGGAAGTCTCGGTGTGGTATTTGTTTTCCACAGCGGAGACAATTATTGACTTTTTTTGGACATCGGTTAGTGCAAGAAAAAGGTCCCCAGTGGGGTACTTAGCTTTAGTCATTTTCAGAGGCAACTTCTACTCTGGCAATGATTGACCAGCACACATGCAAACTGCTTTTGCTTCAGGCTCAACGGCAAGAAAGACTGATGTAATAGTGCTGGCTGCTCTCCTTTGTACCACTGATGACCTGATGTCAGTCCACAGGTGACAGCAGCCGGCGCAGAGGAAAAGCTTTACTCTGGTATTTGCACCAACCAAGGGCTACCCAACAGGGATAACCTACAAGTGATGACTGCAAAAGTGAAACACGAAGAACATCTAGAGGAACAGCAGAAGGCTTGGGACACTCCATCTGGAGGATCTCATAATACCTCTTATTTATTATCAGAATACTGAGAACAATCCCACTTAAAGAATTCCATCATATGGGACATAAGTGTCCCCAAATTAGAATTCCTCTAACGGGGAAACTGGACTAACAGAATCCTCTTCCTCAGACCCATAGTCCAAGGTGAAAGGGATCTGAGAAGAGTATGCAAAGGACTCTTCCCCATAATCTTGATCTTCATCACAGGAATCCTTCTCCCTAGGTCTCTTAAGAGAATACCAGGAAGGGGCAGGCACAGGGACCACTTGAGGCTTTAAAGCCATTAAAGCATTAAACAACCTCCCTATTAATCCTGCCATTCTTGTTGGAAATCTTTAACTGCAGGGGAAATATGCTTGTTTTTTTTTGTTTTCTTTTTCTGTATGACGTCCACACAAAAAACTCTAAGAGGGTATGACCCTTGCCGACACTGTAAGCATAGTACAGATCTCCTCCATTACTAAGATCTGCAGAATCCCTTTTGGTCCCTCAGATGTACTCAGCTGAGGTTTCCCCTCAATGTCTGGGCAGATGTTTGAAAAGCCTCAGAGGATGTGCAAGAAGTCTGATCCATGCTGGCCTCTGAAGGGGTTGTGGCAGAGGAATCCAGTGCAGCAACTGGATGATCCACTAGGCTTTCACCAGCCTCGACAGACACATCTGGGGAAAGCTGGACAGCAGTCGTATCTGGCTTGCGTTTTTGGCCTTCTTCTTGGTCAGCAGCTGACGGGAAGACTTCACCATAGCAAGTTGAGACAACAACGTAAGACACTGGTTTTCAAGGTAAACAGGCAAGGAGAAGAGGCAACTACATAAGGTCTTAGGGACAAACACTTGGCAGATAGAACAATGTGTATGGTCATGGGAAGCACCAAAACAGGAGAGACACTATATGTGATGATCTTTATAGGTAATCTGCCTTCCACATAGGTTCATAGGTTGGTACTAGGCTATCTGCCTGAAGGCATTTATAAGCCTAGCCAGAATGTGTTGGCTTTCGCCGCCCCCTTAGATTAGTTTCCTCTGCCTCTGTCCAGCAGAGCCACTGAAGTGATCCCCGAGATAAACTTTCTGTTTCCCATCCACTCATCAAGGTTCCTTTTGAAGAGTGTTAGCAAGGAGCTCTGCCTAATGTAGATTGGGATCTTGTTCCAAAGCATGGGAAGTCTCTAGGACAGGAATCTATCCCTCCAGCACATCCTATTTATTGTTGTGGTGAGGTTTTGATGCCTAGAGCATGTGGCTCATGAGGATAAGGTTTTCTTTAGGTGGAGCATGTCCATCAATTCTGGGTTGGACATGGCCTTGTATGTCAGGCAGAGATCACCTCTGATTAGGTGGTATGCAACCGAGTACAACTGGAGTTTCTTCAGTCGAGCTGCATAAGGCATCTGTTTGAGGCCAGTGATCCTCTTGGTGAGGTACTTCTGTGGTCTTTCCAGCTGTTGCAGGTGTCTTATAAGGTACATCCCAAATGGGGCATTGTACTCTATGATGGGTCTGATGAGTGATGAGTAGAGGGGCACGATGACCTCTTTTGATCTGGATGCGAACCCTTTTGTGATTAGGTGGGCCACGTAGAAGGATTTTCTAACCACTTTGGCAATGTGATTATCAAAGGTGCAATTGCTATCTACTTGGGTCCCCAGATCCCTTATTATGTCTTCTGTATTTAGGGGACTACCACCTATGTGGTAGTTTGTGGGTACTTTGTTTTTTCCAAAGGGGATGAGTATGCACTTTTTGGCATTTGGATTGAGGCCATGATTTTGACACCAGGTATCCGTCTCAGTGAGACCCTTTTGGAGGATGTCTGTGTCAGCCGGAGAGTCAGTTATAGTCCCTAGTTTGCAGTCTATAAACTTGGTCAGCCATAGTCCTCCTGTGCTTGCCTGTACCTCTGAGAAGTATATGCCAAACAGGAGGGGTCCTAGGACTGAGCCCTGGGGAGCGCCACTTGTAACCGGTTTAGAGTCGGACCTAGCTCCCGCAACTCTCACCATGTGGGTTCTGTCCGTGAGCCAGTTGGCAACCCATCTTGTGACATAGGGGTTTATGTTCAGGCTGGTGAGCTTGTCTATAATACCAGAATGGGGAATGGTGTTGAAGGCCTTAGCGAGGTCTAGGTAGGCTGTGTGTACCACCTTTCCCTCATCTATAGCCTTGGTAAATGTCTCAAAGAAATCCACCAGGTTTAGGAGGCATGATCTGCCCTTAACAAAGCTAAACTGGGTAGGGCCCAGTGTTTGGAGGTTCCCAATGTCTCTGTTAATGAGTTCCATGATGGTGTGCTCCATAGCCTTGCAGACCAAGCTAGTCAGGCTTATAGGACGATAGTTCCCGGGGTCTGTTGTGGCTCCACCTTTGTGGAGCAGAATAACCATTGCTGTGCGCCACTCTACGGGTATGTAGCCTGTGGAGAGGCTGGGTTTGAACAGTGTGTTTAGGTGAGGGGTTAGTTTGTCTTTGAGCTCATGTAGAACGCAGCCTGGGACACTGTCCAGTCCCATTGATGCTGTGTTTTTGGCTTTGGAGAGGGCTGTTTTAACCTGAGTGTCTGTGATTTCAGGGACTCTACATTCTTCTGGTGTGGTTATGGGCCCTTTTGGGGGTGAGAGGGGGGTGAAGTTTGCGCTGAACCTGTCTGCCAGGATGATGGTGATATCGGTCGGTTAAGTGTATTTTGTGCCATTCTGCACTAGCTGCGAGCAGATCTGAGCATTGCCAGTTAGGTTCTTGACATAGCTAAAGAATGCCTTGTGGTTATCTTTGGAGTCCTTGGCAATTTTTCTTTCAAAGCTCGCCTTCGATGATTTTAGGAGGGGTTGTAGTTTCTTGCTGATACTGATCAGGGATGTCTTCCCTTCTTGTGATTTTACTCTTTTCTGTACTAGTTTCCTCCTTCTATTGTATAGCTTGTTTATGGCAGGAGTCTACCAGACTGGTTTCCTTTTCTTGGAGGAGTGAGTCTTGGTTTTGCTTGAGATAGCACGATCCATGCATTCTTGTAGCTGCCCGTATAATGCATTAGTAAAGGATTTTGCAGCTTGGACAGTGTTATCCTTCAGCATGGGGACTTTGAAACTTTCCAAATCAGTCTTAAGTAACGTGAAGTTTGCTTTTGAAAAGTTTTTCACAGTGGTTTTCTTCTCCGGGGGGGGGGGGAGTTGACCTCTGGTGTGGAACACCGGTCGCCTATGTTGGTGATGACCAGGTCCAATATGTTGCCATCTCTGGTGGGAGTGTTGGCCAGTTGAACCAGGGCGTTTGAGTTTATAAATTCTAGGAAAAGTTGGGCAAGGGAGTTAGTACTTGAGTAGTTCTCCCAGTTAATGTTTGGGTAATTGAAATACCCAATATCAGGGTGTTTGGTAGGACCTTTATGTTTCCTAGTGTTTCCAGAAATGCGGAATGGGGGTCCTGAGACATGGTGGGTAATCTGTAGCAAGCTGCAATTTGAATTGCAGTTTTGCCCATTGTTAGTTGCACGTGGATGATCTCTGAAGCACTAACCTAGAGGTGTGGGTATCCTTGATGAATATGGATACGCCCCCGCCTTTTGTATTTCGGTTTGGGTTCTGTGGCCGAAATGTATGGTATGAGTTGTAGCCTGGTAGTGCTGGGGTGCTCTCTGTAGCCTTAAACCAGGTTTCTGTTACTCACATATATCGATTTTCTCCATAATGAGGAGTGCCTCGAGTGCATGCATTTTGAGGTTTAGACTACTGGCATTGAGTAGCATTACCCTCAGTTTTTTGTTACTTGTGCTATTTATGGCGGTGAGTTTGCCTTTTGAGCCTTGCCTAAAAAAGGCAGTATGGGGGTGTCAAGAGCCTTGGCCAGTATTCGAACTCCTAAGGGTGACAGGTGCAAGCTGTCTCTAGCAAAGCAGCGTGGCTTGTCGCGCATGTCATCCCAGGCAGACAGGCACTGGATCCCCTTTGAATGACACCAGAAACTTAGCCAATTGTTGAAATCAAGAATTTTTTCTTTATACTGTGGTATCATTCTTGGTGAGGACAGGATGCTACTCAGGGTCAGGGTCATACCGGCCTTGACACTGACATTTTCTCTTTCTGGATGACATGCAAACAAACATTAAAATAAAACAGAAACTAAGGAAGAACTCCAAAGGGGTACTTATCTGAAAATGGCTTGCTAACCAGCACAGAAGGAGAGTGTTCAGACTGGCAGCAAAGAAGTTCTGTGTATCTGTACATCACCTTTATGCCCTACACATTGCACGGGAAGCATATGCTTGATGTATGAAGCCTGTAAACTCTAAACTCTTTGGTATACTGGAGATTCCTTATGTAACATATACTGCAACAGTAATATGGAAGGAAATCAGATGGCTCAGATAATTACAGTTCATATTACATCTGTTGCTGACATACCTCTCATCTGGCTGGTATTCAATAAAAAAATATATTTCTATACTGAAAGAAGGTGCCATTAAATTCTGAGTTACTTAAGTCTGATCTTATCCAACTACTCATACCACATCATTCTGCTGCTATCCCAAGACACCACTAGGTTATTAGAGCTGCAAGTGTATTACTGATTTGAAAGGGGGAGTAGCAAAACATCAAGTGATGCCCACAGACCTGCAGGGATCTGAATACCTCATGAAGAAATAGAACCAACAGCCTTCTGATATTCCAGCACTAAAGGTAGGTGTACTGTTGACCTACTCTTTGGGCTCTATAAAGCACCCTAAAAAGAAGCATTTGTAAGGCAGTAGCTTAATTGCACTTTCAAGATTAGCTTTTACAAATACTACAAGTGATAAAGTGGTGTTTTAATGGTTGCTTCTAATGACTGCTTTAAATAACTTAAAATGCAAAATTCAGGTTGTCTGCTTGTATAGCAGCTCATTCTTCAATACATCAGCTATGGCAGAATTTTGTATTTTTTCTCAGGTATCAGCTACTGCAATATGAGGTTTAGATTATGTGAGGAAATAAGCTGAAAACTGCATTTCCCTCTGCCCTCCCTATAATTTTTTTAATAATTTGTCTTTACTTAAGGCAATCTATTTATTTTTTTAGCTTAAGCTTCTGTCACTATTCTAATACTATTCTACCAAACTAATGTTGCCTGTCCATTTTTTTAATTTCTTATCGGTAGCTGTTTGCTGTATTTATTTATTCATTCTTACTGATGTTGCCCAAGTGGGCCTAGATTATGCATGAAAAGGGTCTGTGGGCTAGTGTGCTTAAAGGACAACTATGTGCTTCTTTGCTAGTTTCCTCAGTTCCAAAATGCTTTTTGTCCCTATCTTTTGATGGTACCACTAAAAAAAAGTAAGTTTGCTGCATTAAATCCTGATTTTGAGTGTTTCTTTCACCCCCATTATTACAGCTCCGGTACAGTACGCCATCTATAAGCTTATTACACTCTTGTAGAGCTGTTGAAACTGTAAGGGCACTGGGACGGCTTACTAATAATGCCCTTTACTATTTTCCACTCTTTCCTCTGTCACTGGCAAAGGACCACCCACACACCACCCTCTTCGTTTTTGCCCAGGAAACACCTCCATTAATTAAATATGCATTGCATATGTTAGCAGTGCCTTCAGCATCCAATAAAAATGTGTTAATGAACTACTCTGGGAACTATTCTCCTAAGTATAGTTTCCAGATACAGCTATTTTCTTGAAGGATTACTTTTGTATCTGTTATCGTGGAGCCAGTGTTCTACAGTGTGATATATTTTTTTCTCCGAAATCGGTAAGCTTCACTTTTCTGCTGTTAAGTTTATTGAAAAATTAACCTTCCGTAATGTGATTGCCTTCACATTTCTTTGCTGATAACTCTTTTACTGGCAGTTATGTGTTTCAATTGTAGTCATAGCTAATTGTTATACTCATCCTTCTCCTAATGCTATTAAGAGTTCTGTCTGGGCAGACTTTGAAAATTGGGTAGCGTAGGTTTTTTGTTTTGTTTTGTTCTTGCACCTGTGTAATGCTTGTGTTTTTTGTGCTTCAGTACCCTTCTACAGCTTAGTTCAAGCAAATGGGACAAGGCAAAAGTAATAGGACAAGGTCACATTTTAAATATCGCTCCTGTAACCTTAGTCATTGCTCAGATCTCAAGATTTGTGTTTACTTGCACTAGTGGAAAGATATTGAGTGTAAAACTCAAACATGTGTCATTGTTTTACAATTGAAGTCTGTTTTTTTTAAGAGTACAGACCTAACTTATAAGGTTAAAATCTGGGCATTCTGCAAAAATCTGTATTGTGTACAGTGATGCCAGGAGGGTTAGTGGCTGTTCAGCTGCCATGGACCTCACACTGTAATAAATGTAAGGTTTGCCATTATTTTATGCTGGCTAAGCAACACTTTTGCTGCTTAGCCAGTAAAAACTAAGGAAAGAAGAAATTTAAGGGAAAAAATAGGAGAGAGAGAGTGTGTGTTTGTGAGTATATGCATGCATGAGAGCTCGAGTGAGATCGTTAGTGTTTTTGCTGATTATGGAGTGTGAAAGTAATGTATAAAATTGCAAAATAAAGAGAAATATGTACGTCTGTGTTTGTGTTGTAGTCTTTATGTTTCTGTCTGCGTGTATGAATGTAAGCATGTTTTTGTGAGTGAAACCTGAAGTGTGTTTCTGAGTGTATGTATGCGTGAATAAGAGCACGTTTGTGTATCTCTGCTCGGGAAGAGTGTCTGCGATCATTCTTTGGCAGAAGGACCAGCAAATAACAGAGGTTTGCATTCCTCGGAACCACTTAACTCAGAATATCTGATCAAGCATGAGAAAAAGGGGCCTAACTGTTCTCCATTTCTTAAAGCAAGAAACCTGAACAAAACCATATAATAATGGTGCTAAAATGTTAAATTGCTGTTATAAACTTTGAAGGTTGATAGAAGAACGAGATTCGAGTTAGCATGCATTTTCAGAAGGACATCAAATCTGAAGTTAAACTTTATGCCCATATTTACTGACTTCCAACCTCAGTCATATTTCTGAAACACATTTTTTTTTCTTGACTGCATCTTTTTGCTTTTAGCCACTGCTACCAATAGCTTGCATTTCTGCTGTTTTGTGCTGTTGACTCTGTGCGATGGGCAGAATCTCCAGATTTTTGACACAATGTTTGGTCTATTCCTCATAAAAATTCAATATTTCTGACCAATGACTGTTAACATCTGAAGATTGAAATCACTAAATAATGGCATACATTGGAGGTGGGGACTTTAACTCATTCAGGAAATTAAATGCTTACAGAAACAGTTTTTGGCTATCAACTTTCTATGTTAATAATAGCAATATTTAAAATATGTTCCTATTTTTGGGTCTTTGGACCGCCATTTGGTCTGGCTTTGTCTTGCTTTTTTGCACTAAGTGGTAGATAGGTATGAAGTCTGTTTAAAACTAGCAGTGTGTTTAAATGTGCTGAAGCTGATGTCTGTCTTAGGCCGGCTAACGTTCATTTTAGCACAAAACAGCATTCTGAATCTGGCCTTATCTGTACAATATAGCTGCTCTGATTGTAGGTTGCAGATACTTTTTCTTTTCCTATATAAGTAGTAATACTATAACACAAAATTTATAAAAAAAAAAAAAAAAAACTTATTTAGTAACATAGATAAAGCCTACTGTGTAAGTGTAGGTTTTAGGTTTTCCCCTAGCTATCCTTTGTGCCTATAAAATAAGAATGAGCTGAAGTTTTCCCATGTAATTACATGCATTACTTGCTCTGTTTGATGCTGCTGATTTATATGGGTCAATACCTAGCTAATAACTGCTTTTCCTTGTCTCACCCACCAACCAATTCAAGTGTTAAACTTAGTCAGTTTGTGTCCCTGTTTACCATGTGCTATTTTTTTTTTTTTTGGCACGATGGGTTCTGGAGAGTCTACATGATGGAGAAATTGAAATAAAAATTCATTAGGGCCCCTAACATATGCAGCTAAGTGATTGCCTCTGACATAAGAGGGCTTTCGCAGATTTGGAAGGGATCAGTTAGGAGGTTACTAGGCTAATGGCCCTGGACCCCTTACAAGCCTAACCAAGAGTTTATCCCCAAAAAGAAACCTCAGTCAGCCCTCATCACCCTTGTCAGTGAGGGACACAGGTGAAACCCCTGTGACAAGTTTGTGGTTTCCCATCCACTCATCAAGGTTGTGCTTGAAGAGGGTCAGCAAGATGCTCTGTTCAACGTGTAAGGGAAGTTTATTCCAGAGATGGGGCAGCCTCTGGGAGACAAACCTGTCTCTCCAGCAGGTTTTGTTAATGTCACATATTAGGTTCAGGGATTTTTAGTGGGTAGTGCTTGAGGAGTTAAGACTTATGGATATGGAGTTTCTCTGGTATGTCAGGGTCCAAGATTGCCCTGTAGGTGAGGCACAGATCACCCCAGAGCAATCTATATGATACTGAGTAGAGTGAATGTGATTTGACCCTGTCTTCATGGGACAGGTGTTGGAGGCCATTGATTCTCTTTGTGAGGTATTTCAGTGGCCTTTCCAGTTTGTGCAGATGTTTGGAGAGGTACATCCCAAATGGGGCATTATACTCAATTATTGCTGTAATGATGGAGGAGTATAGAGAGGTAATAACCTGCTTTTTTCTAGATGCAATCCCTTTACTTATGAGGTGAACCAAGTAAAAGGCTTTTCTGACCACTGCTGCTACATGATGGTCGAATGTGAGGTTGTTATCAACCTGAATGCCCAGGTATGTCACTACAGGTTGTGTTCTTAGGGGTTGTCGTTGATGTGGTAATCAGTAGGGGTCCTGTTTTTGCCGAATGGTATGATGATACATTTTTTTGCATTTAGCTTGAGGCCATGACTTTGGCACCAGTCATTAGTTGCTGTGAGACCTTCTTGCAGAATGTTAACATCATATGGGGAGTCAATGACAGCATCCAACTTATTGTCGTCGGCAAACCTGGTCAGCCACAGGCCTTTTGTCTTTGCCTGTACCGCTGAGAAATAGATGCCAAACAGTAGAGGTCCCAGGACAGATCCCTGGGTAACTCCAATAGTAACAGGTCTGCTATTGGAGGTGCCTATTTTGACCAGGTGAGTCCTGTTGGTGAGCCTGTTGGCCACCCACCTGATGAGAAAGGGATATACGCCAAGTTGTGTTACCTTTTCAATGATGCCCAAGTGGGGAATTGTGTAAAAGGCCTTGAGGGTGGCCTAATGGTTAAGGTGTTTGCCTTATAAACACAAGGTGCAGGGTTTGAGTCTCACTAGGGATAATTGGCTAGGCTTAAAATGGCTTGCAAGGGCAGTTAGCTTAGTACTAATCTATGAACCTATGGCCAAGTCACGGTAAGCTGTATGTACTAACTTTCCCTCATCCAGGGCCTTGGTGACAGTCTCAAAGAAGTCAACCAGCTTCAGCTTGCAAGATCTGTCCTTGACAAATCCGAACTGGCTGGTTTCAAGTGCTTGGAGATTGCCTATATCCTAGTTCATGAGATCCATGACTTTACAGATCAGACTTGTCAAGCTAATGAGGAAATAGTTTCCCAGGTCAGTAATGACACCACCTTTGTGCAAGGGGTTGACAATGGCAGTTCTCCACTCTGCTGGCATGAAGCCAGTACTTAGGCTGTGGTTAAAAAGGGTGCTCAATGGCAAAGTCAGTTCTTGCTGGAGATATTGCAGAATACATCCTGGGGTAATCTCAGGTCCCATGGAAGCTGTGTTCTTTGCCTTGGATAGGGCCTGTAACATTTGATTTACAGAGATGTGAGGTGCAAGACAAGTGTCGGGGATGTTGAAGGAGCCTTTGGGGGGGACATGGGGCTGAAGTTTGCACTGAACCTACCTGCTATCAGGTTTGCTAAGTCAACAGGATCAGTGTAAGTGATACTGTTAAGTACTAATTTGGAACACACCGTGGCTATGCCACGTAGGTTCCTGATGTAACTGAAGAAGACTTTATGGTTTCCAAAAAGCTGAAAGGGAGACAGACCTACACAGCCACTTTGGTTAAAAGTTTCTGGAGGTTTATTGAAGTTCTGTAAAGCCACACTGATGCTTTACAGGGCTTAATCTGATAGTAATATTGATTTAAAGGAGCAAGCAGTATTGAAACAGGACTGTATCGCAGCTCCCCTTGTTGACCATAACGATAGAGCCGCATGGATGAGCATCCATTGAATTGGACAACTGGACTCCTTTAAAAGGAATATCAGAAGACCGTATAAAAGGGGAATGGACACACAGACCTCCTTGGCAGACTGCTGTCATTGTAATAAGATGGATCATTATAAATCATTGTCATTATAAATGTTGAGACCTACAGCTAGAAAGACACTATTCAGTCAAGCTATATGCAAACCATGGCCAATTTTTTCTTCCTGAGGGGACCTGTAATGTATATTACACTGAATTATTCCCTTCAGTCAAGGAATACACTAAATAGGCGATATGCGACGGAATAAAGCTGGAGTTTTTTGAGACGGTCTGCGTAGGACATGTGTTTGAGGCCGGTAATCCTCTTTGTGAGGTATTTCAGTTGTTGTAGATGTCTTGTGAGGTACATACCAAAAGGGGCGTTGTACTCTATAATGGGTCTAATGATTGATGAGTAGAGGGGAACAATAACTTCTTTTTTCCTGGATGAAAAACCTTTTATGATGAAATGTGCCACGTAGAAGGATTTCCTGACTAATGTGGTGATGTGATTATCAAAGGAGAGACTACTGTCCACCTGTGTCCCAAGGTCTTTTATCATATTTTCAGTGTTAAGTAGACTACCACCTATGTGGTAGCTCATGGGTACAGAGTTTTTACCAAAGGGGATGACAATGCACTTTTTGGCATTGAGCTTGAGGGCATGGCTTTGACACCAGATATCTGTCTCAATGCGGCCCTTTTGTAGGATGTCCACATTGTTAGGAGTTTCAATTATGGCTCCTAGTTTGCAGTCATTTGTGAACTTCATTAGCCAAAGACCTTCTGCGTTAGCCTGTACTTCAGAAAAGTAGATACCAAACAGGAGAGGACCCAGGACTGAACCCTGTGGTACTCCACTTGTCACTGGTCTGAAGTCGGATTTGGAGTCTGCTACTTTCACAGTGTGGGTTCTGTCAGTGAGCCAGTTGGCAACCCATCTTCTGACATAGGGATTTATACCTAGTTTAGTGAGTTTATCTATAATTCCAGAGTGGGGGATGGTGTCAAAACCTTTGTAAGATCTTGATAGGCTGTGTGAACCACCTTACACTCATCTATGGCTTTGGTGACTGCTTCAAAGAAGTCAATCAGGTTTAAGAGACATGATCTGCCTTTTACAAACCTGAACTGGGTGGGGTCCAGAGTTTGGAGATTACCAATGTCTTTGTTTATAAGTTCCATGATGATATGTTCCATGGCCTTGCAGACCAAGCTCATTAGGCTAATGGGGCAGTAGTTCCCGGGGTCCATAGTGGCTCCCCCCTTGTGGAGTGGGATAATCATTGCTGTGCACCATTCAGTGGGCACAAAGCATGAGATGAGGCTATGATTGAACATGGTGCTTAGGTGGGGTGCCAGTTCATTCTGTAGTTCATGTAGAACACAGCCTGGGATGTTGTCAATTCCCATGGATGCTGTGTTCTTGGCTTTGGACAGTGTGTTTTTTACCTGTGCAGCTGTGATTACAGGAACTTTACAGGAACTTTGCATTCTTCCAGTATAGAGATGGGCCCTTTAGGGGGTGAGGGGGGGTTAAAGTTAGCACTGAACCTATCTGCCAGGATGTTGGTAATATCAGTTGGTTCTGTATATTTAGTGCCATTGTGCTGTAACTCACAGCAGATCTGACTGTTGCCAGTGAGATTCTTGACATAGCTATAGAATGCTTTGTGGTTGTCTTTAGAATCAGTGGTGATTTTGTTTTCATAACTAGCTTTGGAGGATTTTATGAGGGATTTCAGCTTCTTACTGAGACTGACCAGGGAGTTCTTCCAGTCATGGGATTTTATTCTTTTTTGCAACAGTTTCTTTCTTCAGTTGTAGTGTTTGTTTATGGCAGGGGACCACCAGATTGGCTTCCTTTTTTGGGGGGATAGCATCTTGGTTTTATTAGGGATAGCATGATCCATGCACTCATGTAAGTGCTTATAAAGTGCATTTGTGTAGGATTCAGCAGTCGTACCTCTAGTGTTCATCTGCGTGGGTGCCGTGAAGTTTGCCAATTCTGTCTTAAGAAGCGTGAAGTTGGCTCTGGAGAAGTTTTTTACGGTGGTTTCCCTAATGGGGGGTGGAGGTGGGAAGTCTAGGCTGATTAGCTTGTGGTCAGATCTAACCATCGAGGAACTGACCTCTGGTGTGGAACACTGGTCACCCATGTTGGTAATGACCAGGTCTAGGATATTGCTGTCCCTGGTGAGGTTGTGGGTAAGTTGATCCAAGGCAATGGAATTTATGAATTCCAAAAAACATTGAGCAAAAGAGTTGATACATGAGTAGTTTTCCCAGTTAATGGTGGGGTAGTTGAAATCGCCCATTATTAGGGTGTTGGGTTGTACCCTAATATTTTCCAGTGTATCAAGAAATGAGGAGTGTGAATCCTGGGGCATGGTGGGGGATTTGTAGCAAGTTACAATTTGGATTGTGGTCTTGCCCAGAGTTAGTTGCACTTGGATAATCTCAGATGCATTATGCTGAGCAACTAGCCTGGAGGTGTGAATATCCTTAATGAATATGGACACGCCTCCACCTTTAGTGTTTCGGTCCAGGTTAGGTGGTAGAAAGGTGTGGTATGAATTATTGCCTGGTAATGCAGTGGTGCTCTCTGGAGCCTTGAACCAGGTCTCTGTCACTGCACAGATGTTGATGTTCTCCATTTTAAGGAGTGCCTCTAGTGAATGCATTTTGATGTTTAGACTTCTAGTATTGAGTAGCATTACCCTCAGATTTTGCTTGCTTTTACCTGTTACAGTGGTGAATTTGTCATTTGAACCTTGCCTAAAAAAGGCACTATAGGGGTGGCAAGAGCCTTAGCCAGTATCCGGAATCCCAAGGGTGACAGGTGCAGGCCATCTCTGGCAAAGCATTGTGGTCTGTCTATCATGTCATCCCAGGCAGACAGATACTGGATCCCCTTAGAATGACACCAGAAGCTTAGCCAATTGTTGAAGTCACTCATTTTGTCCTTGTACTGTGGTATCATTCTGGGTGATGGCAGGATGCTACTCAGGGCTAGGATCATACCTGCCTGGGCTACAAGATCAGAGAGCTCCTCCATGTCTCTTTTCATGTTGTCCAGGGAGGTACATCTCAGATCATTCACACCAACATGGACAATGACAGAGTCATATTTGTACTTGTTGTGGAATGACCTCAGTGCATACATTATGTGGCTGATCCTGCCACCCGACAGGCAGCTGACAGTAACTTTCTCCTTGTTTAGCCTGGTGAGTGGAACATCAGTGTGCCTGACTATAAAGTCACCTATGACTAGAGTGTTGGGTACGTTGTTATGCCTTATGGGCTGTGATTGAGTGCCACACTGAGTCTGTGGGCTATGTGTCATTTGGGTTGTGTTGGGGGGGGTTGGAGGTTGCATACGTTTCTGCTTTGGAGGTCTCTGTTGCTTGAGCATGTTTTTATTGAGAGCCTCCACAAATGTAGGTGTGTGTTTTCTGTTGCTATGTGTGTGTTTTGGTGGTGTAGGTTTTGAGGGACTATGTGAGAAGTGTGGTGTGGTGTAAGTGTTTACCTTCTCCTACTGACCGTCTAGTTCAGTCTTGGGTGAAGAGAGCTTTGCTTCCAGTTTGGCTATATAAGTGCATCTCTCACAGGTTGTAATGTTGGGAGGTAGAAGGAGAGGGTTGTCTGTGTACATGAGCTAATTGCTGCATTGCCCCAAGATGCCCAGATTAATTAGGTAGACAGGAGAAAACACCGGGAGCTGACCCTTAGAAATGCCTGGATAGGTGCTTATTTATTAAGTACTAAAAACTGTTTTCCTCTAGACAAGTGAGGAAAGTTGAGTGCTGTAGTAATTTGTAGCTTATTTAGTGCTTACAATGAGTTCTGAATAAGCGCTGAGCTCAAAGAAACAGATTTGAGTGCTAAAACTAAAAAAACTGACTAGCTCTAAGGGAAAATTTGAAGAGCAGACTTTATGGTGCCAGGAATAGTTTAACCATAGGTAAGCGGTGATGCATAAAGTGTACTTTTTTAAAAATATAATAGTAGCAAATGAGCAAACTGATTTAAACAAATTAACCAATAAAAAGAGCCCCATTCCAGCAGTCTTCGATCAGACAAGTTCTAACTGCACACTCCTGCCACTAGTGTGCAGGGGAACCTTCTCCAAAAAATGATGGTCTGGATTATTGCTCAAGTTATACAAACAAAGCTAGATTCAGCAGGTCTGAATTAGTCTATGCTACAGCAAACAAGGTGTACCAATTTTAGAAAGAAACAGTTCAAATAAGCAGGCACAATAAGCCTTTAGCCAGAAACTCCCAGCTCAGAAGGGCAGAATCTACCCTCTCCTCCCACAAGAATGCAGACCACACCTTCTTAATGTAAAATAACTGGCCCAAAACCCAAGTGCTTAAACCAGAATTAATACACTTTTAGAATAACAGACACTAAGCCTTCAATCAGCAATTCCCAACTTAGAAGGATGTAAGCTACCTGTCCTGCCACAACAGTGCAGACCACAACCCTTCTCAATGTAAAACAACTGGTCTGAAGCCCAAGTGCTTCAACCAAAGACTTAGAATAACAGTTACAATTTAATCAGGCTACTAACAAGCAGTAATAAATGCAGCAGAATAAAAGCAGATGAATAAAGTGCAATTTTTTTATATAACAATAGAAAACAAGCAAACTGATTTAAACAAATTACCCAATTAACCAGTAAAAAAGCTCAAAACTGAACCCTGTTCCAGCAGTCTTCAATCAGGCAAGTTCTAAATGCACACTCCTGCCACTAGGGTGCAGGGGAACCTTCTCCAAAAAAGATGGCCTGGATTAGTGCTCAAGTTATACAAAGCTAGATTCAGCATGCCTGAATCTAGACTATGCTACAGCAAATAAGGTGCACCAAGTTCAGAAAGAAACAGTTCAAATAAGCAGGCACAATAATCCTTTAACCAGAAATTCTTAGCTCAGAAGGGCAGAATCTAACCTCTCCTCCCACAAGAGTGCAGACCACAAACCTTCTTAATATAAAATAACTGGCCTGAAGCCCAAGTGCTTAAACCAGAACTAATACACTTTTAGAATAACAGACACTGAGCCTTCAATCAGCAATTCCCAATTTAAAAAGGATGTAAGCTACCTGTCTTGCCACAACAGTGCAGACCACAAACCTTCTTAATGTAAAACAACTGGTCTGAAGCCCAAGTGCTTAAACCAAAAGGCTTAGGATAACAGTTACAATTAAGGCTACTACCAAGCAGAAATAAATGGAGCAGAATAAATACAACTGAGTACTTTTGAGAAGAGGCAAAAGCAAAATAAAGTGCATTTTTTTTTACTAAAGTGCAAGGAGAGAGGAAGGAGGAGCAGAAGAAAAATTCAAGGTTAAGAACCTAAGTGGTTTGGCCTTCTCAAATGTTCTCTCTGTATTAAGCAGAGTGAACACCAGACTGGGAGGGGTGTCCCACATCAAATTTACAGTAGGGGTGGGCAACTGCAAAGCCACCAACTATAACAACTCTACCAGAATAGGGTGGGAGGGAGGGGGAAAAGTAGTTTCAGGACAGATGAGAAACATAAAACAATGCCAGAAAATATATAAAATAATTCAGTCAGGCAAACAATAATTCAGTCAGGCAAAATTAAGACAATGCAAAATTCTGAAAGGTTAACATGCCAAGAAATACACATTAATCAACGATATATTTCCAGATGGTTTGAGAATCACACCAGCCAGAACACCAGGAGTTTCCAGCAGTGTGTGTAAGAATTTACAAACATAAACTGTTTTTAAATCAGCAAGCCTTGAAGCAATCAGATAACACAAAAGCTGTTAGACCAGTTTTAGAAACTCCTCCTAAGAAATAGGGAGGAAGCAGTTCCAGGACAGATGAGAAACATAAAACATAATTCGGTCAGGCAAACAATAATTCAGCCAGGCAAAATTAAGACAATGCAGAACTCTAAAAGGTTAAAATGCCAAGAAATATACTTATCAATCAACGATATATTTCCAGATTGAGAATCACACCAGCCAAAACACCAGGAGTTTCCAACAGTGTATGTATGAATTTACAAGCAGAAACTATTTTTAAATCAGCAAGCCTTGAAGCAATCAGATAACACAAAAGCTATTAGACCAGTTTTATAAACTCCTCCTCAGAAATAGGGGGGAAGCAGTTTCAAGACAGATGCTAAACTTAAAACAATGCCAGAAAATATATAAAATAATTCAGTCAGGCAAAATTAAGACAATGCAGAACTCTGAAAGGTTAAAATGCCAAGAAATATACTTATCAATCAGTGATATATTTCCAGATTGTTTGAGAATCACACAAGCCAGAACACCAGGAGTTTCCAACAATTTGGGTTTGATGCCCTAGAAGCATCTTGCAGGGCAGCAGTCACAGGTTCTGTACTTAAAAGGCATGATAGGATTAAGGAACAGACCTTGCCAGGCCATGCCAAATCAAAATTATTGGACGCTCCTTTGAAGAAGGACAATTTGTTTGGCAGCAAAGCAGAAGAGGTTTTAAAAAATATGGAAGAAAAAGCTAAGTCTATGCAGACAGTCCAAGATATTTGCAAGTGCAACCTCCAAGATTCAGTAGGCATTGCCCCTCAAAACATTGGTCCTTTCCAGCCCCCTCAAGGCCATCTCAAACTAGACCCAGGGGAAGCAGACCCCCCAGATTACAGTCTCAGAGTATGCAGAGATCTAAGCAATGGAGTACCTCCACTTCTAAAACAGGGAGTGCTAAGCCACCCCTTTATGGAAAGAATTCACAATGACTTTTCAACTCCACTCCTCACCTCTGCCCCATTGCTTGTACCCCTAGGAGGAAAACTTGCCCACGATGCAAAAATCTGGACCTCCATCACCAACGATCAATGGGTCCTCAACATAGTATCCCAGGGGTACAAATTTTATTTTCACACACTGCCAACCCCAAAAGGGTTCCCAGACCTTCCTCCAAACCAGTGGGCAGAGGCACAAAACCAAGTACAATCCCTGGTCTCCGTAAGGGCAATTCAGCTTGTTCCTACGGAACAGATAGGCCAAGGTTTTTATTCCAGGCTTTTCCTGGATCCCAGAAAAGAGGGCACCTGGCAACTAATCTTAGATCTATCCATTCTAAACACCTTCCTGGTGGTACCAAAATTCAAAATGCTCACCCTTCAGCAGCTTCTGTCTATGCTGTCCAAAGATGCCTGGTTAGCCACCCTAGACCTAAAGGAAGTCTATCTGCACATACCCAGCAGGGGGTCATGCAGGAAATATCTACATTTCAGAGCAGGATCTCTGCATTATCAGTTCTCTGCACTTCCCTTTGGCTTATCCATTGCTCCCAGAGTCTTCACAAAATGCCTGGATCCAGCCACTGCCTATTGCAGATAGAGAAAGATTCAAATATACCCTTACTTGGATGATTGCCTGATTCAGGCAGACAGTCAGGGAAAGCTGTTGCAGCACCTGACATTTGTAAAGGACCTTCTAACCTCCCTGGGGTATACTATCAATGAAAAGAAATCAAAACTAGTCCCCAGTCAAAAGATTGTATTCCTGGGAGCAAGCTTGGACCCAGCATCCCAGATGGCATTCCTTACTCCAGAAAAACAAGCCTGTCTGACAGACTACTTCACTCAAATGGCCACCAGAACTCAGTTATCTGCAAGGAAAATCCTGCAGGCTGTAGGGTTCATGGCCTCCTGCATTCTACTAATTCCATATGCCAGACTGCATATGAGGAAATTTCAATGGTACTTAAAAAGTCTTTGGTGCCAACATTCACAGGACCTGGAAACTATCTTACCTATCATACCTTGTCTCAGGACAGAGTTTCTTTGGTGGGCAGCAGCATGCAACCACAACAAGGGACTTCCCTTTACACAACTTCATGCCACCCAGACCTTAACCACAGATGCATCAGACTATGCCTTGGGGGCACATCTGGAAGGCAGGTGCATTCAGGGCCACTGGATCCCAAACCAAATTCATCTGCACATCAACCAAAAAGAGATGCTAGCTGTTCAGCATGCTCTGACAGCTTTTAGATCCCTACTCTCACCCGGGCCCCTTCTAATAAAAACTGACAACACCACAGTGATGTGGTATATCAGCAAGCAGGGGGGAACCCACTCTTACCTAAATGCAGAGGTGAAAGCTGCTCTCTCTAAAGCTAAAAACACAGCATCAATGGGACTGGATGGGGTCCCCGGCTGTGTGCTACACGAACTCAATGAAGAACTAAACCCGCACATAAGGCAGCTGTTTAATCTTAGCCTCACCATAGGATATGTGCCCAAGGAGTGGTGTACGGCAACTGTGGTCCCACTCCACAAAGGCGGTGCCTCTACGGACCCTGGTAATTACCGCCCCATAAGCTTAACAAGCCTGGTCTGCAAAGCTATGGAGAGGATCATAATGGAACTCATAAACAAGGACATAGGGGACTTGCAGACCTTGGACCCAACCCAGTTTGGCTTTGTCAAGGGCAGATCTTGCCTTTTGAACTTGGTTGACTTCTTCGAAACAGTCACCAAGGCCATTGATGAGGGAAAGGCAGTCCATACAGCCTACCTTGACCTTGCAAAAGCTTTCGACACAATACCCCACTCAGGTATTATAGAGAAACTTACCAGCTTAAATGTAAACCCATATGTCACAAGATGGGTTGCAAACTGGCTAAAGGACAGAACCCACAGGGTTAGAGTTGCTGGAGCCATGTCAGACTCCAAGCCGGTTACAAGTGGAGTCCCACAGGGCTCAGTCCTTGGCCCCCTATTGTTCGGCATCTACTTCTCAGAAGTACAGGCAAACATAGGAGGACTATGGCTGACAAAGTTTGCGGATGACTGCAAACTGGGTGCCATAGTGGATAGTACATCGGACACGGACATCCTTCAGAGGGGTCTCACGGAAACTGATAGCTAGTGCCAGAGCCATGGCCTGAAGTTAAACGCAAAAAGTGTATAGTCATACCCTTCGGGAAAAACAAGGTAACCCCAAGCTACCATATAGGTGGCAACCCACTAAGCACAGAAGAGGTTATCAGGGACCTGGGGACCCAGGTTGACAGTGGCCTCGCTTGACGCTCACGTTGCTAAAGTGGTTCGAAAGACCTTCTACATTGCCCACCTGATCATGAAGGGATTCACATCCAGATCAAGTGAGGTCATTGTTCCCCTGTACTCTTCACTTATCAGACCAATGATCGAGTACAATGTCCCATTCGGGATGTATCTCACCCGACACCTGCAGCAATTGGAGAGACCCCAAAAGTTCCTCACCAAAAGGATAAAGGGACTCCAAAACCTGTCATATGCTGCCAGACTGAAGAAACTCCAACTCTATTCAGTTGCATACTGTCTGCTCAGAGGTGACCTGTGCCTGACATACAAGGCCATGACCAACCCGGAATTAATGGACATGCTCCACCTCAAAAAATCCAAACCCACCAAAACCACTAGAGCAAGTGACTTAAACCTTAGCACGGATATAAATAGGACATGCTGGAGGGATAGATTTATCACCCAGAGACCCCCATGCTGTGGAATAAAATCCCGGTCCATGTGAGGCAGAGCACCTCGCTGGCTCTGTTCAAGAGAAATCTTGACCGGTGGATGGGAGATCGTAGGTTTACCCCGAGAATCATCTCTGTGTCACTACTGGACAGAGGCACAACAAACTAATGGGCACAGTATTTCTAACATAAGGGGCGGTGTAAGCCACATAACTTTGGGCTAGGCTTATAAATGCCCTAGGGCAGTTAGCCTAGTATAAACCTATGAACCTATGAACCTATTATGCAGGCTGGCCATGAACCTATGGAACATGGCAATGGCTATGCATATACACCTGCAAGCTCAATTCCTGCCAGGCAAACAAAACTCTCTGGCAGACAACTTAAGTAGAAATCTCCTAGACCCACAGTAGTAGCAATTAGACCTCAACACCTTCAGCCTTCTAACCCAGAAATGGTGTACCCTGATGGTGGACCTATATGCCTCCCCCTACAATCACTAGCTCAGCAAATTCTGCACTAGACCACCTCACAGCAAGGCCTGGAAAGTGGATGCCCTGTCCTTCCAATAGGTAAACCTCTCAATCTATGCATTTCCCAGTCTGCCTCTTCTTACAAAAGTACTATTCAAGATAAGACAGAAAAGACCAAGGGCAATCCTGATTGCCCCAGACTGGCCATGCCAACACTGGTACTCACTACTGTGCAGTCTGTCACCGGTGCCACCATGGCACCTACTCCAGATCCCAACCCTCCTCACTCAGCAGGAGGGACAGATCTTCCATCTGCACCTACAAACCCTGAACCTTGTAGCCTGGCTTATTCCTTGAGTTCTACTCCAGTGGCCAGCCTAAGCAAGCAGGTGCTGGATGTCATTCATGAAGCCAGAGGACCCAGTACAAGGAAATCCTATGCTGATAAGTGGAAAAGGTATTGTTCCTGGATTCACTCTAAAGGAGCGGACACAGCACAGCCCTCCTTACCTCTCATCCTGGATTACCTAGCAGACCTAGTCCACAGAGGGCTATCCTTCTCTTCCATTTAGATCCATGCCTCTGCCATCTCTGCTCATTACAGAACTGAGCCACCTCTTTTCTTTCACCCTCTCATCATACAGTTCGTGAAGGGGGTTAACAACTTAAGGCCACCAAGAAGAGCCCCCACCCCTGCTTGGGACCTTAACTTTGTGCTGGAAAATCTCACACTACCCCCCTTTGAGCCTGCAGCATCAGCAGAGTTAAAATTCCTCTCTTGGAAAACAGCCTTGCTTCTAGCCATCACTTCAGCTAGAAGAGTGTCTGAGCTACAAGCACTCATGGCTGTGGAACCCTTCACTATTTTTCATGCTGACAGGGTCTCCATCAGGACTAACCCTATTTTTATGCCTAGAGTGGTGTTGAGTGTGGCTCTCAACCAATCTATCCATTTACCCACCTTTTTCCCTAATCCTCAGAATAAGGGGGGAAAGGATCCTGTGCTCTTTAGACGTGCACAACAGCTCAGATTCTACCTAGATAGGGCTAAGCCCTTCAGAAAATCTGACCAGTTACTAGTCAGCTTTGCATCAGGGGCAGAGGGCAAGGCCATATCCAAACAAATCATCTCCAAATGGATAGCACACTGTATCCATTTATGTTACAAACACCATGGGAAACCACCCCCTCTGGGGATCAGAATGCATTCCACTAGGGCAACTTCAACCTCTACAACATTCCTCGGGGGAGTCCCTACCAGGGACATTCTGGAAGCTGCTACTTGGAGTTCTGTTCACACCTTCATCAAGCATTACCATCTGCCTATCTTTTCCAAATCCAGGGTGGGTTTTGCAACAGCAGTCCTGCAGGGCATACTAGCCAGCCCCAATTCTTCTTGACTGCCTCCACCCTTTCTTCAGTTTTGGGAATCAACCCAAGTGTGATGACTGCAACATTGAAACATGAAGGACATAGTACAGTTGTGTACACTTACCATAAATGTAGATGTTCGAGTGTATTCACTGTTGCAGTCCTGGTTTCCCACCCTCCAGCCCCCTTGTCTCTCTCTCTCTCTCTCTCTCTCTCTCTCTGTCTCCTTTTCTAATTCTCTTACTCACCCCTTACAGGGCTATTAGTATTTACTTTTTACTGGTGGTGTTTCTTCCACCATAAGTTAGCTCCCTATTTGGGGGCTCCTGACATTTGGGGCAAGAAAAACTGATGTAATGGTGTTGGCTGCCTGTTTTTATACCCCTGAAGACCTAACATCAGTCCTGAAGTGACAGCAACTGACGCAGAAATACTAAGTCTCTGGTATTCGGGCCAACTGAGGGCTATCTGCAGGCAGATAACCCAAGTGTGATGACTGCAACAGTGAATACACTCAAACATCTACATTTATGGTAAGTGGATACAACTGTACTTTTCTCTTTCCATTCTCTGCTTGCCTCCAGATTGCAGTTATAACCAGTTGTGACAGGGAGATAGGAGGCAATCAGAGACAGATTCCCATAGAAGTAACAAATCTGAAAGTAGATTCAAGTCCATGACTTCAGGGAAACCGATTGATCCAGCTTGCAGCACTGATGGGAAACTTAATTTACTTGATGTCCTTTTTTTTTCCATTACTAGACGTGGTTGTGTCTAATTACGTTTATGAGGGACGGAAGAAAAAAATGATAAACCTGACTACAGCAAGTAACCGCAGTACTGACAGTTTCAACCATGTGTACGTGAGCGTGTGTATATGACAGACAGTGGCTGTCAGCCTTTTGGCTCAAGAATTAAGGACAAAGGTAAAAATACCTGAGAAGAAAGCTATCAAGTCAGTGGCAGATTCTAAATGCTGATAATACATACTTTAATTTGCTGGAATAACATCATTTGATGTGACAAGCCTGTTCTGAACTCTTTACAAAAAAAGTATATCATCATTTAGTGTCTGTTCCATGGAAATGTGCTGGAATAACAGGATTTGAGTTAACAGTCATTTTCTTTAGTTATGAAGTCTAAAACTCAAAATGTATGTTATTTATTGTTTAGTGATTACTCACATAGTGAGGTAGGAGTGTAATGTGTGAGGAGCAACCCAAAAAAAAAAAAAAAAGAGATTTTTCAGAAAAGTCAAGGATAATTTAAGAGTTTCTGTGTCTGTCTGTGAAGGGAGAATAGAAGATATCCATTTACTTTGCAGACCTGCTGTGGGGGTTGCTAATATGTCTATGGAGAAAGTTAAGTGAGTATTGACAGAGATGTTTGCTATGTGAAGTGGGAAATTATTAAAATAGTCATTTTCCCTGTGTGTATCTGATACCATTGAGTTCAGTGTTGGTGCAATTTATGTATTTTTTCATTCATTCAATTTGAGTAGAACACTGGAGGAGTACATAGTAAAGTGCCTATAATTTTCTGGACATTGGTAGTGTTGTCACCTGACAGCAACAGTTTCCCTGGTTCGAATTTTGCCAGGGTACCTTCTCTGTAGTGTCTGCTTGTCGACATTTTTGTGCAGGGAGTTTCTCCAGGTACTTCAGTTTCTTCCCACATCCCAAAGGCATGCAAGACAAGGACTGAATTACTAACCTGCCATAGGTAGGTGTGTGTGTGTGTGTGTGTGTGTGTGTGTGTGTGTGTGTGTGTGTGTGTGTGTGTGTGTGTGTGTGTGTGTGTGTGTGTTGAAATAACACTAGTGGCATGCCTAGCCACCCTGCGGGTGTGAACATTGTTTCTTCATGATTGTCACTGTTGCCGTGAAACCGCAACCCCCTCTGCAAACAATGGGTAAAAAGGGGATGTGAATTGATGGCTTTGTGTGTGTGTTAGTGGGGGGTTTGTGCCCATGCCTCTGCATCTTTGTGTGTGATTTTCCATTACATAAATCATACCAACAGTTGGTAAATTTTATATGTGTGTAAATATATATATATATATATATATATATATTATGGATTTGTGAGTCTAATACATACACACACACACACACACACACACACACACACACACACACACACACACACACACACACACACACACACACACACACACACACACACACACACACACACACACACACACGACATGTACACACACCTAACCGCAAAGCACATCTAACTAATTCTTGGCACTGTTCTTGTGGTGTCATTCAGCCGTATTATCTTTTTGTCATACATACCTTCTCTATCTTTCCCTGCAGATGTTTTTTCTACACTTTATACAAGTTTAACTTATCTCACCTATAACCTCACCACAAGTTATAGGTCCATAGGTGTGCACTAGGCTAATGGCCCTGGAGCCTTTACAAGCCTAGCCCAAAAAAATTGCCCAGGCACCGTGCCTCCCGATGTTAGTTCACAGTGTCTCAATCCAGTAGGGCAACTGGAGTGATCCCTGGGGTGAACTTTCTGTTACCCATCCACTCATCAAGATTTCTCTTGAAGAGGGCCAGTGAGGTGCTCTGCTTGACATGACTGGGAAGCTTATTCCAGAGTATGGGCAGTCTTTGGAAAATGAACCTGTCCCTCCAGCATGTTCTGTTAATTGTGCTAATGAGGTTGTGATCTCTAGAGTATGTGGCATGGTGGCATTGAGATTAATTTCGGTGTAGCATTTCAAGTAGGGCTGGGTTGGACATGGCTTTGTAAGTCAAGCAGAGATCACCTCTAAGTAGATGAGAAGAGACTGACAACAGCTGAAGTTTCTTGAGTCTGTTCATGTAGAACATGTGTTTAAGGCCTAGGATCCTTTTTGTGAGGTACTTTTGTGGCCTCTCCAGCTGTTGAAGGTGTATGGTCAGCCACATGCCAAACTTGGTGTTATATTCAATAATTGGTCTAATGAGGGATGAGTAGAGAAGGATGATGACTTCTTTCTTCCTGGATGCAAAACTTTTGGTTATAAGATGTGTTATGTAGAAGGACTTTCTCAGCACAGTGGCAATGTGATGATTGAAGGTGAGGTGGCTGTCTACCTGGGTGTCCAGATCTCTTATGGCCCCTTCAGTGTTCAGTGGGCTCCTATCAAAGTGGTAATTTGTGGGAAATGTGTTTTTTTCAAAGGGGATGATAATGCTTCAGGCCATGTTTCCGACACCAGTCATTGGTCTCAGAGAGGCCCTTTTGTAGGATGTCTACATCACTTGGGGAGTTGATAATGCCTCCTAGTTTGCATTCATCAGCGAACTTGGTCAGCCAGAGTCCTTCTGTGTTGGCCTGGACTTCTGAGAAGTAGATGCCAAATAGGAGAGGGCCCAGGACTGAGGTCTGTGGGACTCCACTCGTGACTGGTCAACAGTCTGACTTGGAATCCACAACTTTCATTCTGTAGGTCCTGTCTATGAGACAATTTGCAACCCACCTAGTGATGTAAGGATTAATGCCTAGTTTGGTGAGTTTATCAATGATACTTTAGTTGGGAATGGTATCCAAGGTCTTGGCTAGGTCGAGGTAGGCATATCCTCAGCCACAGCCTTGGTGACTGCCTTGAAGAAGTCAACCAGGTTCACCAGGCAGGATCTCCCCTTGAGGAAAGCCAAACTATGTGGGTTCAAGAGTTTGGAGATTGCCTATATCTTTGTTAAGCAGGTCCATGATGATGCGCTCCATAGCTTAGCATACCAGACTCGTCAGACTAATGGGCGATAGTTCCCAGGGTCTGTAGTTGCTCCCCCTTTATGGAGCAGGATGACTGTAGCAGTGCACCATTCATTAGGGACATAGCCTGAGGTAAGGCTGTGATTGAACAGGGCACACAGATGTGGTGCCAGTTCATTCTGTAGCTCATTTAGGATGTAGCCAGGGATATTATCAGGTCCCATGGATGATGTATTCTTGGCTTTGGACAATGCATCTTTTACCTGTGCTGCAGAAATGGTGGCTACCATGCTTTCTTTTAGTATTGTGATAGGCCCCTTGGGGTGGAGAGAGGGGTAAAGTTGGCATTGAATCTGTTGGCCAGTATGTTGGCTATATCTATTGGCTCAGTATAGGAGGTCCAATTGTGCAGTAACTCAGAGCAAATCTGGGTATTGCCTTGGAGGTTTTTGATATAGCTATAGAAGACTTTGTGGTTGTTTTTGGTGTCAGCCGTAATTCTGCCTTCATAGCTGGCTTTAGAGGATTTGATAAGGGATCTCAACATTTTGTTTAGACTGATAAGGGAGGTTTTCCAGTCTTGTGCCTTCATTTTTTCTGCAACAGTTTATTCCTTCTGTTGTACAATTTATTGATGGTTGGGGGCCACCAGATTGGCTTCCTTTTTTTGGAGGAGAGCATCTTAGTTCTGTTTGGTATGGCAAGGTCCGTACATTTGTGTATGTGCTCATACAGTGCATTGGCGTATGATTCTGCAGTCATGCAGCTATTTTCCAGTGGCATGGGTGCCGAGAAGTTAGCCACCTCTGTTTTAGGAGTCCAAAGTTGGCTTTAGAGAAGGTTTTCAGGGTGGTCACCTTAGCAGGGGTTGTAGGTGAGATGGAGATTTCCATGGTGATCAGTTTGTGGTTGGATTTAGCCAGGGAGGAATTGACTATAGGTGTGGAACAACGGTCGCTCATGTTAGTCATAACCAGGTCGAGGATGTTGCTTCCTCTAGTGGGGGTCAGAATGAGCTGATCCAGGGCATTATAAATGATACATTCCAGAAAGTGTTGGGCCTGTACATTGGTATTTGAATAGTGTTCCCAGTTGATGGAAGGGTAGTTGAAGTCATCCAGTATGACAGTATTGGGTTGGACCTTGATAGATTCCAGGTTGCTTAGGAACTTGGAGTGAGAGTCTAGGGACATGTTTGGGGTTCTGTAGCAGGCTATGACTTGTATCATCATCTTACCCAGTGTCAGTTGTACCTGAAGTATCTTGGATGCATTATGCTGGGCTACAAGTCTACAGGTATGTTTATCCTTTAAGAATATGGAGACACCACTGCCTTTGGAGCTTCCGGACGTATTCTGTTCTGGGGCCGAAAGGCAGGGTTCTATATTACATTATCGAATCCCGATAACATTGAACATCACAACACCGACACACAAAGCCCGAACCGCAAATACATCGAACCCCCTAAACCACGAATTTTCAAATCTCGAACCATCATAGTCGGCCAACACCACCGTGTGCTACATACTCAAACATAATAAATAAAACACATACATACACAAACCAAATCCTACTTCTAACACTACACTAAACCTTACAAACATTACTATCTATGCACTTACCTTGACCCGCACCCTAGCCCTAAGGTCCGTAACTATCGCACACTTACCCTACAGACATATACCCAAACAAAAATAATCCACACACATACAGTTAACAAAACCCTACTTCTAACCCTACACTAAACCTTACATACATTACCTATCTATGCACTTACCTTAACCCGCACCTTAACCCTAAGGTCCGTAACTATCTCAGACCCCTGAAGACCCCCCACTTAGGCCTATAGTATCTGCGGATGGCTCTAAAACATTGCCCTTAGCTAAATTTGTGGATACTAAGGTTAAACATATCTGGGTTAACAGTAAAATTATTTTAAAGGACTCCTGGGATTTATTAAGAGAAATCTCACCAGAACTATATTCTGATAACTTATTATTTGTCACTATCGATATTATTGATCTTTTCTCCTGTATACCATATGTGGTGGGTATGAACATGTTTGAAGAGGTAGTTTTTCAAGACAAAAATTTATCTCATAGGGAAAAGGTAGCGAGCACAGGCCTCATGGATTTGGTCCTACAGAACAATTTTTTAGTATTTAATGGTGAATTTTTTCAACAAATTCAGGGGGTGGCCATGGGAGCTGCCTGTGCTCCTACATTTGCAAATATAATATTGTCAAAGTGGGAAGAAAGATTTATTTTACATTCAAAGTTTAGCTCCTGTTGGAAACTATATCGCAGATTTTTAGACGATATAGTCATATTTTGGACAGGAAGTAGCAAAGAATTTGAAGAATTTATAGAATATATAAATAATAGTACTAACTTTTTAAAATTTACCTATAATACCTCTTATAAGACTTTACAATATCTGGATTTAGAAATTTATAAGTCTGATAATAATAAATTGGAAACTAGAATACATAGAAAACAAACTTTTTGTAATTCTTTCCTTCACTATAATAGTGCACATCCAGCACATTGTAAAAAGAATATAGTGAAGGGACAATATGTTCAAGGTAGCAGAATGACTAGTTTAGATAGTGACTTTATCGAAGAATGTAATTTTCTAGAAAATATGTTCATAGACAGGGGATATCCTAGGGAATTTGTTAAAGTTATTAGAACTGAGGTTGAAAAGGGAAGAGATAATAAATTTAAACCTATTAAAGTGGTTGTTAATACTCTTGATACAATACACAACCATAATGAGTATAAGGAGATGGAAAATAAAGGGGAATTTCAACAAGCTTTAGTTTTGGAATTTAATGTAACCAATAATAATATAAGAGGGATTTTTCAAAAAGAGTGGGAAAAATTTATCTCACTCACTGACTTGGAAAATGTACCCAAAACAATACCTAAGGTAGTATACAAGAATTCAAGAAGTATAAGGAATATATTAGAAAATAAGAATATTGATAATTCCAATTCTTGTAGGAATGGTGTAAGGGAATTAGGTACCTTCCAATGTGGAAAATGTAATCAGTGTGAATTTATTATTAATAAGGGGGATATATTTTTGGAAAGTAGGAAGAGGTGGATAAGAAGCAAAGGATATTATAACTGTGACACGAAGGGGTTAGTGTACCTTGCCTTATGTGGACAATGTGAAGCTTTTTATGTGGGGAAAACGGAGAGAACACTAAAAAGAAGAATATATGAACATATCTATGATATATCTAAAGGTAAAGAAACAAATGCATTATTTAAACATTCTAAGGTATGTGTAGGTTATAGATTCTTCTTTTTAGTTTTGGAGCAGATTAAGAATGATATTAGAGGTGGCCCATGGGAGGAAAGAATTGAATGTAAAGAATTATGGTGGCAAGTAACCCTAGAAGCGGGTAAATTTCCAGGGCTAAATGACTATCTTTCTATACTGCCACTATTAAAGATAAGGGCTACAAAAATGTAAAGAGAAAAAATATTAGTGCAATATTGTTTTAAGACAATAGAGGGAGCTGTTTCCCCACATTTTGTATTAGTAAAGAAAGAAAGCACTTTAACATTGCACTTGCAAGCACTTTATTTCTTAAAAGATTGGTTCTTATATTTCATATTTTATTAATGTTTAGGATTGATGTTTTTAAATGATTTAGGCAATAAATTTTAATTATTAGTATGATTTTAATAATTTTAAAATTAGTAATTAATTCAGTTGAATTTTGTTGAATTAACAAGAACAGAATGTATTTGTAGTAATTAATATTCATGAGCCCATTTAGAAAATGATTTGTGTATTCAAAATGAAATTAAGAGAATTCATTGGTTTGCTATTTTAAACAGTTGTATAAATATAATTAAGATAATTAATCAATTCATCTGATGAAGTCTGATTTGTGTGGACGAAAACGTATAGTTTGTATTGAAGGCGTTCATGTGCTTTTTATTTGTGTGTTGAATAAAGTGAAGATTTTATCCAGTTCGTGCCTGCAGTCTCAGTAATCACAGCAATTCTTTTGTGGTTACCTCACACTTACCTTACAGAGCTATACCGCAGATGGGCCAACCATCACACTTTGACATTTCACGTTTCGCGGTTTTGTACGTTCGCCGTTACCATAGTTCGTGCTTTACATGTCGGTCTTCTGGTGTTCAATATTACCGGGATTCGATAACGTAATATAGATCCGAAAGGTATGGAATGAGTTGTTGCCTGGGAGTGCAGGGGTCCTTTCTGCCTCTTTAGACCTGGTCTCCATTACAGCACAGATGTCGACATTCTCTATTTTGTGGAGAGGTTCAAGTGAGTGCATCTTGAGATTTAGACTTCTAGAATTGAGCAGCATGACCCTCAGATTGCATTTGTTTGTAGCTGTTACAGTGGAATTTTGGTCTTTAGAACACTGCCTAAAAAAGGCAATGTAGGGGTGGTAAGAGCCTTAGCCAGTACCTGGAATCCCAGGGGTGACAAATGCAGGCCATCTCTGGCAAAGCATCGAGGTTTGTTGATCATGTCATCCCAGGCAGACAGATATTGGATCCCCTTAGAATGACACTAGAAACTTAGCCAATTGTTGAAGTCAATCATTTTCTGCTCGTACTGTGGTCTCATTCTGGGAGACGGTAGAATACTGTTCAGGGCTAGAGTCATACCTGCCTGGGCCACATAATCCAAGAATTCCATCACATCTCTTTTCATGTAGTCCAGGGAGGTATGTCTCAGGTCATTCACACCCACATGGACAATGACTGAGTCATATTTGTACTTGTTGTGGAGTGACCTGAGTGCATGTGTTATATGGTGGATCCTGGCACCTGATAGACAACTGACTGTCACCTTCTCCTTGTTCAACCTAGTGAGTGGGACATCAGTGTGCCCACAATTTAGTCTCCTATGATTAGCACATTGGGCAAAGTGTTTTGCCTTAAGGGCTTAGATTGAGGGGCACACTGTGGTGGTGAGCTGTGTGTTCTGAGGTTGGGGTTGGTGTTATGTTGTGCTGGTCGAGTGCGTTTCTGTCTTAGGGGACTCTGTTGTTTGGGTAAGTTTTTATTGGGAGCCTCCATGAAGGTGGGTGTATGGTTTGTGTTTCTACGTGTGGGTTGTGATGGTTGGTGTTTTGGAGGGCTGTGTGTTCCATGTAGTCAGTTGCAGCTGTTGACCTTCTCCTCTTATTTTCTCTTGCTGGATTCTCTGTCAAGATTTTAAATTGCCTCATTGCTGTCAAACTACTCACTGATACCTTGTATAGTGCTTGGCTTATGTGAAAAATTCTTTAGTTCCTACTACTTTTATTTTTTTAGTTGTGCTCCTTTACATATGTGTTTTATCTATATAATTAGTTCTCCTATCTTTATGCTACTGCAAAGAGGCATGCCAAGCCCTGAGTGGAGTTTGCTTGGAAGATAAAAAGTACATGTCCACACCCTCGCATAATAAGCACACCAAAAAAGGGGGAGGTGGAGAGAGGGAAGGACTGACTACTGCAGCACTGATTCAAATGAAGATTATAGTACTGTTGTGTAGGTAAATGTACCATTACAGTAGAAGTCTGACTGATCATTGTTGTGTTATTCTAAGCGATATGGGTAGACTACCATGCCTCAGAACAACTAGGAGATGGAAGGGCAAGGGTCCTGAAGTCGCTGGAGAATGATTCCAACAAATTCCTGCTCTCCCTTTTACTTCACTTCTCCAGTGTACTATATTGCTCAAACCATTCATAGGTTCATAGGTTCATACTAGGCTATCTGCCCTAGGGCATTTATAAGCCTAGCCAGAGTGTGTATGGCTTTCGCCACCCATTTTAAATTAATTTTGCTATGCCCTTTTTCGAGGTTAGTATACTGTGCCTCTGTCTAACAGTGACACAGAAGTGATACCCGGGGTAAACCTACGATCTCCCATCCACTCATCAAGATTCCTCTTGAAGAGAGTCAATGAGTTACTCTGCCTAACCTGGACTGGGATTTTATTCCAGAGTGAAGGGAGCCTCTGGGTTATGAATCTGTCCCTCCAGCATGTCCTATTTATTTCAGTGCTGAGGTTTAAGTCCCCTCAAGCGCGTAGCTCGATGGGATTTAGATTTTCTGAGGTGCAGCATGTCCATTAATTCCGGGTTGGATATGGCTTTATACGTCAGGCACAGATCGCCTCTGAGCAGGTGGTATGCCACTGAGTAGAGCTGGAGTTTCTTTAACCGGGCAGCATACAGCATCTGTTTGAGCCCCTTGATCCTCTTGGTGAGGTACTTTTGGGGTCTTTCCAGTTGCTGCAGGTGTCTGGTAAGGTACATCCCAAAAGGGGCATTGTACTCAATTATGGGCCTGATGAGGGATGAGTAAAGAGGCACGATGACCTCCCCTGAAAATGTTTTTCTAACCACTTTGGAAACGTGGTTGTCAAATGAGAGATTGCTATCAACTTGGGTCCCCAGGTCCCTAATTACTTCTTCTGTACTTAATGGATTACCACTTATGTGGTAATTTGTGGGCACTTTGTTTTTGCCAAAGGGGATGACTATACACTTTTTGGCATTTAGCTTGAGACCATGGCTCTGGCACCAGTTGTCTGTTTCTATGAGGCCCTTTTGGAGGATGCTTCTGTCAGCTGGAGAGTCTATTATGGCGCCCAGTTTGCAGTCATCTGCGAACTTGGTCAGCCACAGTCCTTCCATGTTGGCCTGTATCTCCAAGAAATATATACCGAACAAGAGAGGTCCCAAGACTGAGCCTTGTGGGACGCCACTTGTAACTGGTTTGGAGTCTGACATGGCTCTAGCTATTCTAACCATGTGGTTTCTGTCCTTGAGCCAGTTTGCAACCCATCTAGTGACATAGGGGTTTATATTTAAGCTGGTGAGCTTATCTATAATGCCCGAGTGGGGTATTGTATCGAAGGCTTTTGTGAGGTTCAGGTAGGCTGTGTGGACCACCTTCCCCTTGTCAATGGCCTTGGTGACTGTTTCAAAGAAATCGACCAGGTTTAAGAGGCAGGATCTGCCCTTAACAAAGCCGAACTGGGTAGGATCCAGTGTCTGTAGGTCCCCAATATCTTTATTTATAAGGTCCATGATGATCCTTTCCATAACTTTGCAGACCAAGCTAGTGAGACTTATGGGGCAATAGTTTCCAGGATCCGTTGAGGCACCACCTTTGTGGAGAGGGACCACTGTTGCTGTACGCCACTCTTTGGGTACATATCCTGTAGTAAGGCTGAGATTGAACAGTAGTTTTAGGTTTGGGTTTAGCTCTTCTTGGAGTTCATGTAGGACACAGCCCGGGACACCGTCTGGTCCCATTGATGCTGTGTTTCTTGCTTTGGAGAGGGCAGCTCTTACCTGAGCATCTGAGATGTCAGGGGGGCAGCACTCTGCTGGGATAGATATTAGCCCTTTTGGTGGGGAGGGGGGAGAAGTTTGCGCTGAACCTGTCAGCTAGGATGTTGGCAATGTCTGTGGGTTCGGTGTATTTTTGTCATTTTGGACTAATTCTGAGCATATCTGGGAATTCCCACCCAGGTTCCTAACATAATTAAAGAAAGCCTTGTGATTATCCTTAGTGTCCTGTGCAATTTTTCTCTCAAGCTGGCCTTAGACGATTTTATGAGTGCCCGTAGTTTTTGCTAATACTGATCAGAGATGCCTTCCTTTTTGGGATTTTGCTCTGACATGTAGTAGCTTCCTCCTTCTATTGTATAGTTTGTTTATGGCTGGGGTCCACCAGACAGGACGCCTGCCTTTGGAGGATTGGGTCTTGGTTTTATTTGGGATTGCATGATCCATGCATTCCTGAAGGTGTTCATAGAATGCGTTTATAAAGGATTTTGTGGTCTGGGCAGATTATCCACAGGCCGGGGCTTTGAAGGATTCCACCTCGGTTTTGAGGAGTGTGAAATTTGCTTTAGAGAAGTTTTTCACTGTGGTTTTCTGGGCATGGGGTGGGGTCGGGATGTGAATATCCAGTGAGATTAGTTTATGGTCTGATCTTACCAGTGAGGGATACACTTCTGGTCTGGAGCATAGAGTCCCCATGTTGGTAATGATCAGGTCCAGTATGTTTTCCCCTCTTGTGGGAGTGGTAACAAGTTGTTCCATAGCATTTGAGTTTATAAATTCTAGGAACCTTTGGGCTAGGGTGTTGGAGCTGGAGTAATGCTCCCAGTCTATGGTTGGGTAGTTGAAGTCACCCAATATAATGGTGTTTGGAGAGACCTTCATATTTTCCAGTGTTCTCAGGAAGGCCGAGTGGGGTTCCTGGGTTTGGGAGGGTGGTCTGTAGCAGGCTATAAACTGGAAGGCAGTTTTACCCACTGTTAGTTGCACATGGATAGTCTCTGATGCTTCGTGCTGTGCCACCAACCTGGAGGTGTGGGTATCTTTGACGAATATTGATACTCCCCCTCCTTTTGTGGTTCAGTCCAAGTTTTGGGGCCGAAAAGCATGGTATGAGGTATAACCTGGTAGTGCTGGGGTGCTCTCGAGAGCCTTGAACCAGGTTTCTGTTACTGCACAGATATCGATGTTCTCCATGCTAAGGAGTTTCGATTGCGTGCATCTTGAGGTTTAGACTTCTGGCGTTGAGTAGCATTACTCTTAGTTTCTTATCCCTTGTGATACCTATGGAGGTGGGTTTGTCTTTTGAGCCTTGCCTAAAAAAGGCACTATGGGGGTAGCAAGAGCCTTTGCCAATATCCGAAAGCCCAGGGGTGACAGGTGCAAGCCGTCCCTAGCGAAGCATTGTGGCTTGTTGAGCATGTCATCCCAGGCTGACAGGCATTGGATCATCTTTGAATGACACCAATACTTAAGCCCATTGTTGAAATTGATAATCTTGTCTTCATACTGTGGCATCATTCGTGGTGAGGGTAAGATGCTACTCAAGGTCAGGGTCATACCGGCCTGGGCTACATGCTCAGAGAGCTCCTCTATGTCTCTTTTCATGTAGTCCAGGGAGATACGTCTCAAGTCATTCACACCAGCATGGACAATGATTGAGTCATATTTGTACTTGCCTTGGAGTGACCTGAGTGCTTGTGTTATGTGGCGGATCCTAGCGCCCGATAGGCAGCTCACCGTGAGCTTCTCCTTGTTTAGCCTGGTGAGCGGGACGTCAGTGTGCCTGATGATGTATGTATCAGGTGTGTTGTTTAGCCTTAAGGGCTGTGACTGTTTGGCACACTGGCTTTGTGAGCTATGTGTTGCACGTGTTTTGTTTTGGGGTAGCGGTTGCTTGGGTGTCTGTTTTGGAGGTCTCTGCTGCTTAGGCAGATTTTTATTTAGAGCCTCCAAGTATGTTTTTGTGTGTTTATGTGTTTGGTTTGCTGTCGTGGTAGGTCTATGTGAGACTGGAATTGTAGTGAGTGTGGTTTCCTTCTCCTCTTGACTGGTTATGCCAGTACTGAGTTGAGAGAGCTTAGCCTCCAGTTTGGCTATATGGTTGCATCTCTCACATGTGTTGGAATTTGTTGGGAGGAGGAGAGGGTTGTCTGTGTACATTAGGCAGTTGTAACATTGCCTCAAGATTCCCAGGTTCACCAGCTGGACCGGAGAGGAGATTGACAACTGACCTTTGGACATGCTAGAATAGTATTGGGAATTCCTTGATAATTGAAAAAAGGGCCAATGGGGAACAAGTTACTCAAGGGGAGTTTGTGAGGGTGTAGTGCTTTTAATTTTTTAGTGCTGACTTATATAATTGCTTTAGTGAGCAAGTGCTAGGCTTTAGCGTAGGAATAGGGTGTTTATTATGAGAACTAGATCAGTTCCAAGGCTCAAACCCAAATAAGCGGTGCTGCTCGATGCCGCGCTATGCACAAAATCACACAAAGCCGCGCTACAGCGGGTTTTATACAGGTGGACTTGAAAGAGCTAGAAATTGGCCCAAAACAGCCAACAGACTACCAGATTCCTGTGCTGGGAACACTCCTCCAGGGACAGATAGGCTGCTCCAAGGTCCCCACTGCCACTGGTGAACAAAGAAGCCTCCCCCTATCCAAGAAAGGAAATGGCAACACAGGAACTTTCCAAAAGTCCAGAATACAGCAAAGCCTGTATTTGGACTACTCTAGGTCAGGAAAGATGGGAAACAAGGATAACTTTTTTTTTTCTTTTTTCAAACAAACAGCAGGAAACTACAATAAATATGTAACACAGGCTAGCACACTTGAGTGTGTAGCCTCAACAAGTAAATGCAACAAACAGGACAAACTTTAAAAGTGCAGGTGCAAAAACAACTTTAGACAGTTTAAAACAGTTCAAGAAGCAGAAATATTTGCAGTTTAGCTAGATCGGACAGTCGCCCAGGTAGTAGCAGGAAAAAACACTTTTATCAGGTTAGCAGTCGCTCTTTTAGCCTTTCTGCTGCTAGCACCACTCTGCAGGACCACGAGGAGCTTGGCTGAGTAGTAACAAGCGCAAAAACCTCGCCAAAGCAGGTTTTATACAGGGGGATTTGAAAGAGCTAGAAATTGGCCCAAAATGGCCAATAGACTACCAGATTCTTGTGCTGGGAACACTCCTCCAGGGATAGATAGGCTGCTCTAAGCTCCCCACTGCCACTGGTGAACAAAGAAGCCTCCCTTAATCCAAGAAAGGAAATGGCAACACAGGAACTTTCCAAAAGTCCAGAATACAGCAAAGCCTGTATTTGGACTACTCTAGGTTAGGAAAGACGGGAAACAAGGATAATTTATTTGTTTTTTTGTTTGTTTTTTGCAACAAACAGCAGGAAAATGCAATAAATATTTAACACAGGCTAGCGCACTTGAGTGTGTAGCCTCAACAGGTAAATGCAACAAACAGGACAAACTTTAAAAGTGCAGGTGCAAAAACAACTTTAAACAGTTTAAAACAGTTCAAGAAGCAGAAATACTTGCAGTTTAGCTAGATCGGACATTCGCCCAGATAGTAGCAGGAAAAAAAAACACTTTTATCAGGTTAGCAGTCGCTTTTTTGGCCTCTCTGCTGCTAGCACCACTCTGCCGGACCAAAAGGAGCTTGGCTGAGTAGTAACAAGCGCAAAAACCTCGCCAAAGCGTGTTTTATACAGGGGGACTTGAAAGAGCTAGAAATTGGCCCAAAACGGCCAATAGACTACCAGATTCTTGTACTGGGAACACTCCTCCAGGGATAGATAGGCTGCTCTAAGTTTCCCACTGCCACTGGTGAACAAAGAAACCTCCCTCTATCCAGGAAAGGAAATGGGCAACACAGGAACTTTCCAAAAGTCCAGAATACAGCAAAGCATGTATTTGCACTACTCTAGGTCAGGAAAGATGGGAAACAAGGATAATTTTTTTTTTTTGTTTGTTTTTCTTTTTTTTAACAAATAGCAGGAAAATGCAGTAAATATGTAACACAGGCTAGCACACTTGAGTGTGTTGCCTCAACAGGTAAATGCAACAAACAGGACAAACTTTAAAAGTGCAGGTGCAAAAACAACTTTAAACAGTTTAAAACAGTTCAAGAAGCAGAAATATTTGCAGTTTAGCTAGATCAGACAGTTGCCCAGGTAGTAGCAGGAAAAAACACTTTTATCAGGTTAGCAGTCGCTCTTTTAGCCTCTCTGCTGCTAGCACCACTCTGCAGGACCACGAGGAGCTTGGCTGAGTAGTAACAAGCGCAAAAACATCGCCAAAACGGGTTTTATACAGGGGGATTTGAAAGAGCTAGAAATTGGCCCAAAATGGCCAATAGACTACCAGATTCTTGTGCTGGGAACACTCCTCCAGGGATAGATAGGCTGCTCTAAGCTCCCACTGCCACTGGTGAACAAAGAAGCCTCCCTTAATCCAAGAAAGGAAATGGCAACACAGGAACTTTCCGAAAGTCCAGAATACAGCAAAATGTCCTTTTTACTGTACTATGTTTCCTACCTGTACTAACAACTAAACTAACCTGAAACCATCCTCTTTCCTAAAAAAAAAAAAAAAAAAAAAAATGTTTATAACTTTTTTAAAATGTATTAGTCTTTGTGTTTTTTTCCCTGTCAAATTTTGTTTATTTTTCTGTATTTGATCTTAGTTCATTCCCCTCTAAATATCTCGGAACACACACAATATGTTTTTCTTTTTCTCTCCCAAATATTCAGATTATTGTTATTATCTGTACTTGATTATAGCTTAATTTTTTATTGTATAATAAGTTTTCTGTCTATGCTTGGAGCTTTTCTCCCCGGGCCTCTACTGAAAATGGACATGTATCCAGTTAGACTAGCCCGGTCAACAAATGTAAATAAATAAATAAACAAAGCTAGTCCGAGACTCAGAAAAGGAATCTGTTATAGAGGTTTGAGAAAGTTTGCAGAGAGGACCGATTTGCTGTTGCTAGAATACTTTGGTACTCCAAACCCTTTCCAAAAAAATCCATAGTTGAAGACAAGGCCCTGGTAGAGTGTGCCTTGACCATGCATCTAATACTTTTTTTGTGGTGAGATATAAAAAGTAATAGCCATAGACAACCATTTGGAAAATAGTCTGTTTTCACGCAAGTTGTCCCTTTTTATTACCTTCACAAGCAATGAACATCTGATCAGAAATTATGAAAGATTGGTTATTTCAAAATTGTACCAGAGCTGTCTGTAGCTATCCACAGTAAGAAGTATTCTTTCTCCTGTATTTTTAGGATTCTAGAAAGAAAATCAGTACATGGATAGTTAGCTTAAACTTGTATACCGCTTCACTAATAAAAAAAGGCTTAGCTCTCAGAGACCCTGTCAATGTGAAAAAAAGAGATGGGGTTGACCCATCCAAGCTGCTTGCATCTCTGATATTCTTCTTGCAGGGGTCAGAGCAATCAGCAACAGTGACTTCTATGTTATGAGCCTAAGACAACTAGCTTTTGTAACACAATATTATGATCACAAGGAGGAACAACCAGTTTTCTGGAAATCTTCTTATGTGGCACCCCTTTCTAAAACATATTGCCTTGAGAATACCGTGAGCAAGAGAGATCTATAGACACACTTTCAGAAATGACTGGCAAATTATCCTTGATGAAGTAAGACAAGCCAGAGGATACAAACTCACTCAAACACTGTACAAGTGCAGGTTGTTTTGCTAGCATGGAGTAGAAAAAATTTTCATTTGCTTATGTATGGTTTTTGATTAGCAGGCTCTGTTGCCTCCATTAGTACCCGATGCACATCCTCAGAAAACAGGTGCCTAAAAGCTATTAAGATCCTATCACTCAGTCAGACTTGTATAGTTGTTTGTGGTTTGGTTTGGTTTAGAATGTATCAGTCAGCCCTGTTCTTGTATGAGTAAATCCAATTTGTGTGCAAGCTTTTGGTAATTGCCCCTGCACAATTCCAAAAGAAGGGAGAACCACTGTTGTCTGGGCTATAAGGGCATCACCACAATGAGCTGTGGGGAATTTTTCCTCAATCTTTAAAAGGACCCCACATACCATAGGTTCATAGGGGTATAGCAAGGTAATGGCCACTGTCACCGTGCAACTCAAATGTCTCACAAATTTTATTTACATACCGGAGTGATTTACTGTCTGCTCTGTCCTTCATAGACATAGATGCCAGCGCATGGTTGAACTTCTTATTAGTCATCCATTGGTCCAAGTGTCACTTCAGTAAGAAGAGGGAGGAACTCTGCTTCAAATGTATGGGGAGCATGTTCCAGAGAATGGTAATTGTATGTTAAACATATCTGTCTCTCCAATGTGTCCTACTTATCAGTGGACCTGAAGAATTTCCCACAGATGCAACTAATCTTGGGAAAAACCCTGATTTGTTTTCCATTCATTAAGCTCTGCATTTGTTCTGCTAGCTTGTCTACCACACAATCTGCTCTGATACAATGCAGGGTGCCTCTAGAGTAAGATTGTTCTGTAAAGCTATACCCCATGCTAACTTTGCTGGTCTATAAATGGGCTAACATCTGCCCCCCCCCCCCATTTATGTAACCCATCAATGTGGTATCATCAGTAACTAATTGAACAGTGCCTGAGGAAAATAATGGAGTCCAAGATGAGAACCTTTACAAGAGCTAGCATTTATTTTATGCTTTTTCCTGTCTTTCCTGTGCCAGAGACATGGCACTTTAACTCCCCTACACACAGCTCCACATATAAGGTCTGTGGTGTCTGCTGTGACTGACTGCTCTGAAGCACAAGGAGAACATTGGGTGACCTGAACTCAGGGATAGTTAATGTCTGCACCAAGTGATTTCATTTTTCATAAAGCCTAGAAAAGGAATTTGAAAAGACAGTAGGTGTTGATGCTGGGACCCAGTAGTGTTCAGGTAACATTCTATCATAAGTTTTGCAACAGGTATTATGAGAGTTATAGATGCCATTAGAAACAGAATCCTGAGGCATGCCCCAAGTCAGAGTGGAAAACACATGGAATAGATATAGATTTATTTTGTCGTTTAGAAGAAAACCCCTTTGAACAGAAGGGGTCATACAGGCACCCCAGAAATGCAGTCCTGTGTGATGGAGTAAAAAAAAGAATTCTGAATGTTCTGTGCAGGGTCTCAGCCTGTCTAGGATGTCTTGCCCCAAACGGGAGATTCATGACATTGTAAATGAGACTCTACAAAGTGAAGGAAATAGTCTACATTTGGAATAATGTTGATACCAAATAGTCTGTAAAACTCTATGACAGGAGATATACATTTTGTGAACACTGTTGGAGCAATGCTTAGCCCCAAGGATAAAGCATAAACATTGTAATGTGAAACAGATCTACAGCCGTTGTCTGTAACTTAGGGTTCCCATGCATATGCATAACACCTCCTTCTTCATCTTCTGTTGCTGAACAGACAATTTTAATTCCACTGAGGAGCCATGATGCCTGCATAATAAATTCATCTCCTCAGCATGAGACTTGTTAGCTCAGCTTGGGACTTCTTGTACTGAAAGCCAGAGTCATTGTTATTCATCAAACTTCACAAGTTATGCACTTGTAGACGCTAATATATCTGAGAGGTGTGTTATCTGTATAACTGATCTGTCTTTAACTTCAAAGAAACTCTTATTATCTTTGTATTTATGCAGTACTGCTGCCATGAGCTGTTTGTACAATTCCAGGCTTGCCAGTATTTTGATGTTGCAGCTCAGCTGTTTCCAACCGAGACTTTGACCTTTGCACCCCTTTCTTTTGATGCAGTCTTAGCCCATCCCAGTGGTAGATATTAGTTGATATTTGTGTATAATACTAATAAGTGTTGTCATCACATTTCCTTTCTTGATGTTCCTGTGCTCACTCGCCTTTGCATTTTATATATATATATATGTCAGTAATTTAGGTTAGTGGTTTTGTGTGTAATATACCACCTTGGATCCCGGGAACTACCGTCCCATCAGTCTGATGAGCATGATCTGCATGGGCATGGAAAGCATTATCATGGAACTTATAAACAAAGACATTGGCAACCTTCAGACACTGGACCTCACCCAGTTTGGGTTCGTGAAGGGCCAATCTTGTCTCCTGAACCTGACTGACTTCTTCAAATCAGTCTCCAGAGCTGTGGATGAGGGTAAGTTGGTCCACACAGCCTATCTGGACCTCGCCAAGGCCTTCAACACCATCCCCCACTCTGGAATCATAGATAAACTTACTAAGCTGGGCATAAATCCCTATGTCACTCGATGGGTTGCCAACTGGCTTACTGACAGAATCCAGACTGTAAAAGTAGCCAACTCCATATTGAGCTCCAGACAAGTGACAAGTGGTGTACCTCAGGGTTCAGTCCTGGGACCGCTCTTGGTTTGGCATCTACTTCTCTGAAGTACAGGCCAACACTACGGGACTCTGGCTAACAAAAGTTCGCAGATGACTGCAAATTGGGAGCCATTACTGAATCCCCAAATGATGTGGATATTCTACAAAAGGGCCTTACAGAAACAGATGCTTGGTGCCAGAGCCATGGGCTCAAGCTTAATGGCAAGAAATGTATAGTTATCCCCTTTGGGAAAAAACATGTACCCATGAATTACCACATAGGTGGAAGTACACTAAACACTGAAAGTGTGATGAGAGACTTAGGGACACAGGTGGACGGTGGTCTCACCTTCGGTAACCACATCGCCACAACAGTCAGGAAATCCTTCTATGTGGCACACCTCATCATTAAGGGCTTTTCATCCAGAAAAAAGGAGGTCATTGTCCCACTGTACTCATCACTCATTAGACCCCATTATAGAGTACAATGCCCCATTTGTTATGTACCTCACAAGACATCTGCAACAGCTGGAAAGGCCGTAGAAATACCTCAATAAAAGAATCACAGGCCTAAAGCAGATGCCCTATGCTGACGGTCTAGAAAAACTCCAGCTGTACTCTGTCGCATATCGTTTACTCAGAGGTGATCTCTGCTTAACATACAAGGCCATGTCAAACCCTGAGCTGTTGAACATGCTCCACTAAAAAAAATCCCAATCTCTCAGAGCCACACGCTCCAGGGATCTAAACCTTGTCATCACAATGAACAAAACATGCTGAAGGGAAAGTTCCTGACCCAGAAACTCCCTATATTCTGGAATAGACTGCCCATGCATGTCAAGCAGAGCACCTTCTTGGCCCTCTTCAAAAGGAACCTTGACAATTGGATGGGAGATAGGAAATTCACCCCGGGGATCACATCAGTCACCCTGCTAGACAGGGGTCCAGGGAAGTAAATAGCCAGGGAATTGTTATGGCTAGGCTTGTATATATGTTTTGTTCATAGGTAGATACTAGGCTATCTGCCCTAGGGCATTTATAAGCCTAGCCAGAGTGTATTTGGCTTTCGCCTCCCTATTAGATTAGCCTTCTGTGCCTCTGTAAAGTAGGTCACAGAAGGTACCCTTTTAAGATTAGTTTACTGTGCCTCTGTCTAGCAGGGACACAGAAGAGATCCCAGGGGTGAATTTGTGATTTCCCATCCATTGTGTGTGTGTGTGTGTGTGTGTGTGTGTGTGTGTGGGTGTATATATATATATATATATATATATATATATATATATACACACACACACACACACACATATATGTATATGTGTATATATATATATATATATATATATATATATATATATATATATATATATATATATATATATATAGTGGATATAAAAAGTCTACACAAACTGGTTAAAATGCCAGGTTTTTGTGATACTACAATGGGCCTCAGCTGAAATTAACCTTGAAACTTACATACTAGGTAATGTAAACATCGAATGGAATAAAATCAACAGCCCATACCCTCCCTGTCCATTAACCTCTTTAACTTTACTCAAGTAACCCACTCCATCACCAGACTCAGTAAAACAAATCCCCCAGGATCCACTCTTGACTGGATTTTAGACACCCATCCAAATAAAATTACCAACTCTGGCACCATCCTTAACTCTGTTACTGACCACCTCCCATCCACAACAACATCAATATATTCAGACCTGCAACCTTAGTAAATTTGACCCCAAAACCTTCTCTAACTATCTCAAACAAATGAATTGGAACATTCTAAAACCCCTTCCACTCGATAAAGCCATAGACTACTTTAATCCGACTTTCCTAGATGCTCTAAATTCCCTAGCTCCACCAAGAAAAAAAGAATAAAAACTATAACTGCCCCTTGGCTAACCAAAGCAACAAAGCAAATTATGCATCAAAGAGACAAATCCTGGAAGCTTTACCAAAAGAATAAACTTCCCAAAACCCTTCTCCAATATACACAGCTCCATAACTTTGCAAAAAAAACAAATCTTCAAAGACAAAAAATCCTACTGCACTAAGCTCCAGTCCAATCATCCCCAAAACCTAGGCTTTTTTGAAACTCCATAAACTCACTCCTTAACCTAGGCTCCAAAAATAACCCCTGTCCAGACCCAAGTAAATCTGACCTTGAATTAGCCTCACTATTCAACTATTTCTTTATAGAGCAATATCTGACCTAACGAAAACTTTTCCCAACAATGACCCATCTCTCCTACATTCCACCTCTTTTAAGTTCCCAAATAATTTCCCCCCTATGTTTGAGATTAAACCTGTCTCCACTAACTACATAAAAAGACTTCTATCCAAACTTAAACCTTGCTACAATGCACCGGACAACATCCCCTCTTCCTTTCTCAAGTCTGCTGCTGATGGTATAGCTCTCCCAATTAGTATCCTAATTAAAGGATCCATAAAGGAATCCTATGTCCTTAAACTCTGGTGTTCCGCCTTTATTCTTCCTCTCCACAAGGGAGGCAAAAACACTAACATTTCAAACTTCCACCCTATAGTTCTTCTCTCTGCAATCTCCAAAATCCTAGGAAAATGCATCCACCTCCAACTTATGGCTTTTCTGACTAAAAACCAACTTCTTACCCCTACCCAACATGGCTTCCAACCAGGACATAGCACCATAACAGTTCTACTCTCATTCTTAGAAACGGTCAATCAAGCCCGAGATTCTGGGAACTTAGTATCCACAGTGCTCCTAGATCTCTCTAAAGCATTCAATACTGTTTCACATAAGCACCTTCTAAGTCACCTCTCAAACCTAAATCTCTCCCAAAATACTCTTTCCTGGTTCTCAAGCTATCTGTCAGATAGACCTCAGGCTGTGAAATGGAAAAAAGGCACCTCACCTTTCTTACCCACCCCTACCGGAGTACCACAGGGGTCCATCCTTGGACCAATGCTGTTTAATATCTTTATCAATAACTTTCACTCTGCTATTCCTAATGCCAAAGCCATCCAATATGCAGATGACTCTACACTAGTCTGCTCTGCCTCTAACCCCCTTGAACTCCTATCTAAAACTCAGACTGCTTCTCAACTCCTGAGTTCTGGATGCGCCAAAATCAACTTTCTCTCAATGCTAACAAATCTAAAATACTATTATTCACACCCTCAAAATCTTTCTTTTGATAAAAATTCCTTCCAAGTCCTTAGCCAAAGCAACTCCCAATTGAAGTTGTTCCCTTTGCCAAACTACTTGGTGTAACTATAGACGAACACCTCAAGTTCGACATCCATATTCAGCAAAATATAAAGAAAACCCACCAAAAACTAGGTATGCTATACAGGAACAACCACTTCCTCTCTACTTCTACCAGACATACTCTGGCCTTTTCTTACCTCCTTCCCTCTCTTCTATATGGCGCCTCGCTACTAACTAGCCTATCCTTTTCCATCACTTCCAAACTTGAAAGCCATTATAACAAAATTTCTAAATTTGCCACCAAAGCCAGACATTTCACTCATCACTGTGTTACCCTCCAATCCCTCAACTGGGTAGAATTCACAAATTACCTGGACTTCCTCCAGCTCATAGACGAATATTTAATCAAACCAAATGCCCCGCTCTAACTAACATCCTTCCCCATACACCCCAAATAGAACTCTCAGATCTGAAGACCAAAACTTAATTACTGTCCACAAACGTAAACGCCCCTGCTGGACAACTTCTCCTTTCCTTCCCCTTGAGTAAGAAATGGAACTCTCTCCCTTCCACACTAAGGACAATGTCAAACACAAACAACTTAAAATCTTAGCTTTACACCTACCTCTCCTCCAAATGGAAATGTAACTGCATTCTCCCTACCTAGAACTCTTTAAGAAAAGCTCCTGGGAGGGCATCCTCCTGAGTTCCTAAGCAAATTATAGCTGGCTATAATCCCATATGATCTCTCACACTCTGTAAATATTGTAAATAGCTTTTGACATTTGACTTTAACTGTGTGAATTTTTTAATGTATCTGCACAATATTTTTCCACTGTGGGCAATATTGCTAACGCTTTGTATTATTTGATATGTATTTGTACTTGTACTTTTATTTTTATTGGACTTCCCTGGTAATCAAACTGGAAATGAATAAATAATATAAAAAATGAAACCACACTAAATGATTTCAGAATTATTCCCACCTTTAATGTGACCTATTACCCATACAGTTCAACAGAAAAACAAACAAATATGTTAGGTGAAAAATAAAAAAAAAACATACAATATACTGGTTGCATAAGTGTGCACAAGTCATTAACCACTTTAGGCATGAAGCAAGGGTTAGTACAGACTGAAACCCTATCCTTGTGGAAGATAAGAAAAAGTTGGGAAGCCATTAAGGCTTGAAGTTCAGAAACTCTTCTAGCAGTTGTAATGGCTACTAGCAAAATAGTCTTCCATGTGCAAAACTTCAAAGAAACTGAGACTACAGGCTCAAAAGGAGCCTAAGTAAGCTTTTCTGTACAAAATTCAAATCCCAGGGAGGAGGTATAGGTTTCTTGCGGGGATTGATGTGAAGGACACCTTTAAGAAAGAGCTTAACCTCTAGCCTAGAAGCTAAAGGAGATAGAGGCAGACATGCAGAAATGGTGGATAACTGAGCTTTAACAGAAGAGTAAGCCAATATGGCCTTAAGCAACTCACACAAATAAGAAATAACTGGGGGAATGTCCACTAAAATGGATCTAAATGTTTCTTAAGACAACAGATGGAGAACCTCTTCCATTTGGACAAGTAGGATCTCCTAGCATTGGGTTTCCTGGCCTCCTGCAGGACTAGAAGCACATCCTCAGAAAAAAGGTGTCAGAAAGGGATCAGAAGCCTATCACCCACAGAGTCAGGCTCAGAGTTCTTAAATAAGAACGGATATGAGTTTCCTTGTCTTGTGTGAGAAGATCCACCCTGTGAAGTAATTTGTGATGATTGCCCTTGGCTAACTGCAGAAAAACGGGGAACCAGTGCTGCCTTGGCCAAAGGGAGAAGTCACCAGCAAGATTTTGGTTTGTCCTGCTGAATTTTCAAGCAGAACTTTCTGAATGAGTTGGAAGGAGAGGAATGCTTAAGTAAATATCGTCTTTCATGAGAATTACACAGTGTCCACCATCCATACCATAGGATCTGCAACTCTGGCACAAACTTTTGGAACTTGTCTGATCAAGGGGGAGGCAAAGAGATCTACTTGAGGAGCACCCCACCGGTGGAGAATGTCCAGAAACATATCCCTGTGAAGCATCCATTCATGGGCTTGTGTCACTGACCTGCTTAGAGTGTCTGCCAGAACATTTTGAGCTGAAAGAAATGTAAACAGCTAGTAATGTGACCTTTGCTCGAGAAGCAATTTCCTATGCCTGAAGGACCAGCCTGCAGAGCAGGTATGCCTTTGCCCCCCACACACACATACACACTTGTTCACATACCACAGGACTGTGGTGTTGTCTGTGAAGAATTTCAGGAGATCTGGATAGAGAAATAAATGGAAAGCTTGTACAGCAAGAATCAAAGCCCTCATCTCCTTGATGTTGATATGTTGTTTCCTTATAGAGGGAGACCAAAGGCCTTGAACTTTTAAGTTCCCCAGTGCTTCTCCCCACCCCATGTCTGAAGCATCTGTAAACAGCCCCTGCACAGGATGAGGGGTCTGTAGAGGAAGACCTGGATTCAGAGATATTTGTTTAATTGACAAGTGTAACCCTTTCATTAGACAAGGGAAAAAAGGAAGAACAAACTCCAGAGGATGAGCATACTGGCATCAGAGTGTTTTCAGATACCACTGGAATTTTTGCATGTGAAGTCTGGCTAAGGATAACATTGAGATAAGAGATGCCATGAACCCTAGCATTCTGAGAAACTATCTGGTTGTCACTGAAGTTAGAGGAAGCAACTGTTGGAAGTAGGTCAGCAGAGACTGCAGTTTTTGCAGAGGAAAAAAGGCCATCATAAGATCTATCCTTATCCTGCAACCCAGGAAAACCTGATGCAGAGAAGGGCTGAGGGAAGTCTTATTTAGTTAACAGTGAACCCCATGCTTTGGAGCAGGGATATGGTGATTTGAAGGTTCTATTGCAGAAGGTCTGGATGGCTTGCTTGAATAAGCAGGTCATCCAGGTAAGGGTGAAAGAGAATTGTGTGAAGTCTGCAAAAGGCAATGACAACAGCCAAGCATTTTGTGAATACATCTGGAGCTGTGGAGAGTCCAAAGGACAAAGCACAAAACTAAAAATGAGAGGAAGGAACAGAAAAACACAAGAATTTCTTGAACAGAGGGTGAATGGGGATATGAAGATATGCATCCTTGATGTTTAGAGTAACCATAAAGGCCTGAGGAAGCAAGAGAGGGAACAGAGTTTGGAGGGTGAGCATCCTGAAAGTGGGAACTTGAAGAAAAAGATTGAGTCGGGACAGGTCTAAGATTGGTCTCCATGGACCATCTTTCCTGAGGACTAGAAACATCCTTGAATAGAACCCTTTTCCTTTTTGCAGAGAGGGAACTTCCTGAATGGTCTCCTATGAGATCAAGTCTTAAAGCACCTGAGAAAAATGGTCTTGAGAGTGTTGAGGGATGCCCATGAAAGGAGGGATGGATTTCCAAGCCATGTAGTAGCCGTTTTAGACAACAGAAAGGACCCATTTGTCTGTGGTAAAGCTTATCCATGAAGAAAGAAAGAAAGGTGCTAGGAAAGAGGACTGTTGGAGAGACTGGGCTGGTAGTCACAGACTACCTGGCTTGTCAGGAAAGGGGGGCTTTTGAGCTGTGGCTGGTTGAGATCTGGAAGAGCTCTGCCTGCATGCCCCCTTCTTGTGAGGAACATGAGGGGTATGGGTTTTTTTCCTCACAAAATAAGGTTTGGAAGGATAATTCCTGATACTTTGGTACTGGGGATACACAAATATGCTTCAGTTACTGTAATTCTTTCCCTTTTTCTTGAAGGAATTTGAAAAGGGCAGCAGCATTAGAACTAAAAAAAGCAGAATTGTCAAGAGGTACATCCATACATTTTGCCTTGATATAATCAGACAAAGGCTGCAATCTTAGCCAAGAATATCTCCTAAGGACAGATCCAGATGCAGCTGATCTAGCAGATACCACAGGTGCATCATAACAGCACTTTATGGAGGGTCGCATTACTTGGGAGGAGGCGGTCAAGATGGAAGAAATCTGTGCTTTGGCTGCAGAATCTGGAAGATCTGTCAACAGCTGTGAAGCCTGAGAAAGCAGGACCAGAACATACTTAGACATATCAGTCTGATAGTTAATGGCCCTGAAGGCCAAAGTGGAGGATGTGCAGACTTTTTTACCCAGCCTCTCCAACATCTTGCTGTCTTTATCAGAGGGAAGAAGGGTAGTGGAGGGCAAAACTCTGGAAAGTCTATCTGCAGACACTGAAATCACAGCAGGATCTGCAGGGGTACACTTGAAAAGAAATTTGCTGTCCTTGGGGACCTTGTAAAACCTATCCAGCATTTTTGGGGCTGGAAATTGTGAATCAGGGTTTTTGGATGCAGAAAGAAAAGTATCCTAAAAACCAAGCAGCACAGGTGGAATAGCAGAAGGAGAGGAGGAGTCTATCTATAAGAGGTCGTAGTACCTCTTCTACACTTCTGAAACTTGTGAGCTTTTCCACTTGAAAAAGTCTCTCATCCTTGAGATTATTTCTCCAAAGGATAATGTCTTCCTCAGGGGACTCACCACCATTACAATCAACTTCAGGGGAAGCATGGAAGCATAACCCAAGGAGGAGTCAATTTGTGTTGAGTAAACCATAGGCTTATCTGAGGATGAAAAGAATAGTTGTGTAAGATGTTACCATAACCTTAGATGTCCTTATCTTCCATGTTGCAGTATTCATAACTGTAGGGAGGTTGCCGCCTACAGCACCGGACATCCAGCCAGTAAACCAAAGTCTTAGGAGCAGAGGTATGTGCTACTTTGCTTGTCAGGGCCATAAACAGACATCGGCTGTAAAAGTGACGTCTGCACATACCCCCTTCAGAAATGACTGCTGCATACAGTAGTACCCCTGGGGACCAAGGAAAGGAAGCTTTTCAGACCCACATATGTCACCAGGCCAAAGGAGCTCAGTAAATGTATGTGCCTGTTACAGTGCCCTGTTTGGATGGAGAGAAGGTAGGGAGAGTCACTCCAGATGGACAAAACAGAGTAAGAGGGGATTGGAGGAGGGACTAAATACTGCAGCATGGAAGAGAAGGACATCTAAGGTCAATGTAAGTTATTGCACAACTATTCTATGTCCTTCTATTCTCATGTTGCAGTATTCATAACTGTAGGGAAAGTACCCAAGCTTTAGGTATGAGCCTGGGAAATAGGTTAAGGGACCTGGTCTATAAGACCCTGCAAAATTGACCTAGCAAGCCCAGTTGTAGCTCTAGAGACCAAGTCTAGCTTGTAGTGCTCAGCAAACATATGGACTGAGGACCAGGTGGTCACTTCCAGTATGGAAATGTAATCTACCTCCCTGAAAAAGGCTGCTGGAGAGGCAGCTGCCCTAGTAGAATGTGCTCTCACATTGGTAGTTAAAACCTTTCCATGAAAGGAATAATAGGCAGAGATAGCTTTAGAATTCCATGATGATATAGTCTGCTTAGAGACTGCCTTCCCCAAGGCTGTTGGATGAAAGGAGACAAACAGCTGGTCAGACTTTCTAATGGATTTGGTCTTGTCCAGGTAATACCTAAGCTGTCTATGAACATCCAACGAATGTAGGGTTCTTTCAGATGGATTTTTAGGTTGATGGAAAAAAAACAGGGAGGTTAATGGCTTGGATCAAGGACAGTTCATTAACCAGTTTAGGCATGAACGAGGGGTTAGTCATGAGGGAGACTCTGTCCTTATGGAAGATGAGGTAAGGGGGGTTAGCCATCAAGGCCTGGATTTCTGAGACCTTCCTGGTGGATGTGAGGGCTACCAGCAGTACTGTTTTCCAAGTACATAGTTTCAGTGATGCTGAGTGAGATGTTTCAAAAGGAGGTAGTGTGAGTTTTTCAAGGACAAAATTAAGGTCCTATGGAGGCAGTATCTGTTTTCAAGGGGAGTCTGAGATGGAGGACCCCTCTTAAGAATAGTTTTACCTCAAATCTGGATGCCAAGGGAGGAACCAAAGGGAGACAGGTGGAAATGTCTGACAAGTGTACCTTAACATAAGAGTAAATCAGTCCTGAATGTAGAAGCTCACACAAGTAAGAAAGGACCATAGGTACAGGAATAAGGGGTCCTGATTTTTCTTTTGATACCACATGGAGAATATTTTCCATTTTGACAGATAATTTCTCCTGGTACTAGGGTTTCTGGCCTCCTGCAGGATGCTGAGTATGTCTTCTGAATAAAGGTATCTGAAGGGGATCAGAACTCATCATCAACAGAATGAGTCTGAGGTTGAGGTTGAGCATTTGAGGGTGTATGAGCGACCCCCTGTCTTGTGTGTAGGTCAAATTGGTGAGGATAACCTGTGGTAATTGCCCTTGGCTAGTAGCTGAAGAAGGGGAAACCAATGCTGTCTTGGTCAAAAGGGAGTCACCAGCAAGATTTTTGGTTTGTCCCTCTTAATCTTCAGAAGGACTCTTTGAATCAGTGTGAAGGGAGAAAGGCATAAAGATACATCTCCACCCAGGAAAAAGAGAAGGCGTCCACCCTCCAAGCCTGTGGATGTGAATCCCTTGTAGAAAACAGAGGCATCTGCCTGAGGAATGCCCAACTTGTGAATAAGCTCCAAAAACACCTCCCTGTGAAGCATCCATTCATGATAGGGTGCAGAGGTTCTGCTGAGAGTGTCTCCTATCACATTCTCTACTGAAGGAATGTACACTGCTTGCAGGTGAATGTGCAGGACCTTGCCCCCCCCCCCCACACACACTTGTTGATATACCACAAGACAGTCATATTGTCTGTGGCAAATTTGCCTGGTAGGAGAATTGGGTGGAAGGTTTGCAGGGCTAGGAGAAGGGCCCTCATCTCTTTGATATTGATGTGGTCCCTTTATCTGAGGGAGGACTCTCCCTGAACTTTGTTTTTTTTTGTTGTGGTTTTGCAGGACAGCTCCTCAACCCAAGTCTGAAGCATCTGTGAAGATTTGTTGTGAGTGTGGAGGAATCTGCAAAGGTATACCCTGACTGAGGTGTATCCTGCAATCCACCTTTGCAGCTCTTTTTTCAGGCATGGGAGGAGAGGTAGAGGAGTATCCAGGGGGTGTGAATGTGGGTTCCACCGACTCCTCAGCACTCACTGAAATTTTCTCATATGCAGCCTTGCTAAAGGAAACATGGGTATCAAGGATGTCATGTGGCCTAGGACCCTCAGGAATTCCCTGGCTGATAAGGTTTGGAGAGAGAGAGGAGTGTTTGAGGTAATGTGTGATGGCTTCCACTTTCTGGCAAGGAATGAAGACTGCTATCTGGACTATTTTTATCCTGCACTCCAAGAAAAACAGGTTTTGGGTGGGTGTCAGGTGAGATTTTTCCTGGTTCACAGTGAACCATAGGTTTGCCAGGGTATTGGACATCATGCCTCGGTGGTGACAGAGCATGTGGCAATCCTGGTGAAGTATCAAGAGGTTGTCTAGGTATGGATATATCTGAATGCCCTGCACTCCGCAGTGGGCGATAACTGGGGCTAGGCACTTTGTGAATGCTCTGGGGGCTGTGGAGAGCTCAAATGGCAATGCAGAAAATTGAAAATACAAGGAACCCATGGAAATGTTAGGAACTTCTTGAAGCTGGGGTGAATAGGAATATGAAGGTAAGCATCCTTCAGATCCAGGGATATCATGAAGGCTTGGTAAGGAATGATGGGTAGGAGGTGGTGCAAGCTGAGCATTTTGAAGGTAGGCACCTTGAGGAATAGATTGAGTACAGACAAATCCAGAATTGGCCTCCAAGGGCCATCTTTTCTTGGAACCAAATGCATCCTGGAGTAAAACCCCTTGTTTGTCTGTTCTGGAGGTACTCTTTCTATGGTGCCTTGAGTTTGGAGCTGATCCACAATTGGAGGGAAGAGATCAAGCTGACTTGTAGGTGGTTGGGCTGTCCCCTGAAAGGAAGTATCCACCAAGTCATAAAGTATCCTTTTTGGATGATGGAAAGGACCCAAGCCTCTGAGGTTATTTTCCACCATGAGGGTAGGGAAAGTGTGAGGCGGAGGGATAAGGGAGTGGAGTTGGGTAATGGGTTTGAGTCACAGTGGAGAGGCTCTGTCCTGGTCAGGCTGCCTGTGAAAGGGAGTTGGAGTGGATGCAGAAGGTTGTTTAGGAGTGGAGTGTCTCCTAGGTTGCCTCCATCCCTTAGCCTGTGGGGCTTTAGAGTGAGATGATTGTTTCCTAACAAAAGTTGTCCTTTGAGGGTAGTTCTATGATGCCTAGGAAAAGGAGAGACTAACAAATGCTTTAAATTTTGTAGCTTCTTGCCCTTTTCCTGTAGGGATTTAAAGAGCTCTGCAGAGGCTGCACTGAAAAGGGCCTTATTATCAAGATGTGCATTTAGCAATTTGGTCTGGACATCCATGGGAAGGGGCTGTAACCTCACCCAAGAATATCTTCTCAGAACAGAACCTGAGGCTGCAGATTTGGAGGATGCCTCTACCACATTGGAACTGCACTTTATGGAGTGCCTGATCACCTGAGAGGTGGTAGAGAAGCAGGGCAGAGAGTTCTGACTTAGCAGGAGAGTCTGGTACATCCGGAATCAGTGCAGAGGCTTTTGATAGGGTATCTAAAACAAACCTAGCCACATGAGTTTGACAGTTTAGGGCTGATGGCTGGAGTGGAAGAAGTACATACCTTCTTCCCTAGTCTATCCATAAATTTGCTGTCCTTATCAGTGGTAACAGAGAGGTGGAGGGCAGCTGTGTGGATGATTTATCTGCTGACCCTGCAATGAAAGCAGGGTCTGCAGGGGGTTTTTGAATAATAACTGTGTATCCTGAGGAACTTTATAAAATCTGTCTGAACATTTGGAAGCTGGGGGCTGAGAGTCAGGGGTCTAGGATGCAGCCAGAAAGGCATCATGAAAGGCTGGAAGCAGTGGAGGGACTGCAGATGGAGAGGGCTGGTCCATCTGCAATAATTCAAAGTATCTCTTTTTTGTTTCAGAGACATCTGAGGCCTGACACTTAAAATGTTCTCTCATCAGAGAAATGGTGTCCCCAAAGGATAATTCTTCTCCTGGAGATTCAGGACTAATAGAGTCCTCTTCCTCCTCAGGAGTAATGAAGTCTCTGGGGATTCTATCTGGGAGCAATAGGTAAGTGATTCATCAGAGGAAGACAGTTCTTCTGAATCCACTAAGGCCTGCACAGGTGTAGGGGCTGGTAGAGGTACCCGAGCCTGGAAGGGCCTGAAAAGATTTTGGGAAAAAACTTCCCATACAGGAGATGGTTCAGCTTCTCTGTGTTCCCTATATTTTAATTTCTGTTTCCTCCTTAGAGGAGTAGAAGGATGTGTTGACTTAGAGGCCAATGCCTGGGAGGATGGAAAGGCTAGAGTAGGCCCATCTGATGCCCCAAGCCATGGTTCCCCCTCACCATCAGGGGCTGATGGATGATCAACTTCAGCGGGCATACTCTGCTTTTCTGCCGAACTGGCTTCCACCATGGTTTCCGGTTCTAGCCATGAAATGGGCATCTGTTGAGACCCTGGGCTAACATCCACCTTGAGAGTCTCAGCAGACTCCTGATGTACAGCATAGGTATCAGGCCTAACTTTCTTGGCCTTCTTCCGAGGCAGCTCGTCAGAGGGACCTACCTCACCCTCCATGCATAACACTAGACACCAGAGCCTCTGGTTTTCTAAATAAAGCTTTAAGGCAACCAGAAGGCTGTGAAGTGTTTTCAGTACAAAAGACTTGCAAGGCATATGGTCGTGGCCTTCACCTAACTAGAATAAGCACTTATCATGCGTGTCCTTATGTGGAATTTGTCTTCAAGCAAACCTCCCCTACCTAGTTGACGTGTGTTTGAAAAGCAATAAAAAGGTAACAAGAAACCCAAAGGGGTACTTATCTGTACTGGACAGCCGAAACAAACAAACAAACTGATTCCCGGAGTTGGTGCGGCAGAAAAGTTCTGAAGGGGATACATGCAGACATCACTTTTATAGCTGACGTTGGTTTATGGCCCTGACAAGCAATGTAGCATGTACCCCTGCTCCTAAGACACTGGTATACTGGCCAAATGTCCGGTGGTGCAGGCGGCAACCACCCTACAGTTATGAATACTACAACATGAGACTAGAAGGACATCTACTTCTTCAGACGTGTCCTGTTTCACAGCAGAGCTTCTAGGCAAGAGAGGAGGAGGAGGAGAAACTGCATTAAGAATTCCCTGAAAAAAAGGCTTACCAGTCTGGAGAAGGATCCTGAGAGGTGGAAACGTTTTTGTTTCTTTTTAAGGGGAGGATCTACCCTAGGCTGGAATGGATGGGCCAACATAGGACTAGGTTCTGGAACAGACATCAGACTGTCTTCAACAGCTAGGTCAGGAGAAGTACTGTGAGGGGTGTCCAAAGAAGTGAACTGTGGTTCCCCCTTACCATCCTGAATGGATGTCGACAAGACCTCTGCAGTTGTGCTAAAGGAACTCTACTTAATGGCTTCCAAACCAGTACCTGCAGCAGGAAGAAAACCAGGCACTGCACAGACCTCTGGCCCTTCACTGACATTGAGAGGGATGTCTGGGTTCAGAGGTGCAGCCAAAGATTCAGGCCTAACCTTTTTTATCTTTTTCTTCGAAAGCTCACCGGACGCACCGGCCATACCCTCCATTGCAACTGCTAGTTACGTGAGTATCTGATTTTCTAGGTAGATGTTCAAGGCAGAAATATGACTGTGGAGTGTCTTAGGGTTAAATGCCTGACAAACTGAGCAAGCCTTATAGTCGTGAGTGGACCCCAGACAGAAAAAACACTGATCGTGGTTATCTTTGTGTGAAATTTGTCTTCCAAATGGTACTTGCCTTTCTTGGATGACATTAACTTCAAAAAACATGCAGTAGCAAGAAAACAATTAAATTCCACAACAGGGCACTTATATGAAACAGCAACCACTCTGCAATTAGACAAACGGTAGAAGATGGCGTTTGGACTGAAGGCTGAGAAGTTCTAAGGCTGGTATGTGCAGATGTCCCTTTTATGGCCTACGTCAGCTGCTATCCTATATGCAACATTGCACTTACCTTGCAATAGTTTGTCTTTGGTATACTGGCCTGACGTTTGGGTCACCTAAGTGGGGAATCCCTCGTGTTATACAGTAACTACTGCAACATGGGAATAGAAGGACAGTACATTTGGGTTCTCTCTTCACATAACCTGGGGTGCCACAGTCAAAATCCTGCTAGAAACATATGGTAGATATGTATGACCCAAGCTTGTGGGCATAATGGTACATAAGTAGACGTATGACTTAAATCCCGTATCTCAATGCCAGAAGACTTGGAGAGGCCTGAGGAAAAGTAAAAATATAAAAGATCAGATAAGGGTAAAGAAGGTACAGAATGGCTCCCTCTTGGTCCATAAGAAAATGAAGGACAATGCATCATCATCATCATCATCATCATCATCACCAATCCCCTTTTCCCATTTTTCTACATGGGGTTGGGGTATTGTGTTAACTGTTGCCAACTCTCTCGATTCAGTGCCACACTCCTGTCTTCAACACTCATATCTGACTATTACAGATCTTCTTTCACAAAATCCATCCACCTCTTTGTTGGACGTCCTCTCTTCCTCTTACCTTCTACCTGTTTGTCCCAAATCCTCCTCCCCAGATTGTCTTCTGCTTTTCTGCACATGTCCAAACCACTGTAATCTGTTCTCTTTAATCTTTTCTGCAATTGGAGCTACTTTGGCTTCTGCTCTTATGTCCTCATTTCTTCATCTGCTCCACAGTGTGCATCCTAACACCCTTTGCAGGCACTTAATTTCCATCACCTCTAGCTTCTTTAACTGTTCTGCCTTTACTGCCCAGGTTTCTTCACCATACAGTAGCACTGGTCACACCACTGTCTTGTACACCTTACTTTTCAGCTTCTTTGGCATTCCTCTGTCATAGACTACACCTGACACTCTATACCAGTTGGCTGCAGCCCCCCTGATTCTAGCTTTGACCTCCATTCAGACTTCCCTTCTGTTCAACTACCCCTCCCAGATACTTGAAGCTGTTTACCTGTTCCCTATCATCCTTTTTATCTCTATTCTCATCTTCTTCTGATTTTCCCCAATTTGCTGCCATTACCACCGTCTTACCTGTGTTTAGTTTCATCCCTTCAGTTTTGCATTCAATTCTCCTATCTTTTGCTGAAGTTCTAGCTGAGAGTCAGCTTGTAATGCCACATTTTGTTGATCTATCCCCTCCAACCTCTTTGCTAATATAGTCCATCACTAGTATGAACAGCAGTGGGCTCGGAGCTGAACCCTGGTGTACACCCACTCCTACTGGGAAACCCTCAGTGAGGCCAAACACTGTACTTGAGACATTGGGTCCTTGTACATAGTCTGCAGTAATTCTACCAATGTTTCTGGAACTTCAAAATACTGCAGTACTGCCTAGATCAGCTTTCTTGGGACCTTGTCATATGCTTTCTCCAAGTCTAGGAATGCCCAGTTGGACTCTCTCCTCATCTCTATTTTCTTCTCAAGTATCTGTCTCATTGCAAACATCAAGTCTATTGTGCTGCATCATGATCTGAATCCAAAATGCTCATTTTCCATCTTACATTCTACTACTCTGCATATCCTTTTATCAATCACCCTCTCCAGAACTTTCATGCAATGTGATAGGAGTTTGATGCCTCTGTACTGCCCACAGTTGTGGATGTCCTCTTTGTTCTTGTACACTGGCATGAATATGCTTATTCTCCATCATCTGGGATATGCCTTTCTCTCCACAATATTAGTACACTCAGGAACCATTTCTCCCCTTTCTCACCCAACAACTTTATCACATCTGCTGTGACCTCATCTGAGCCTGCTGCTTTCCCTGACTTCATTTTCCTTTGTGCGGTTCTTACTACTTCTAGGGTGGGCTCTTTTTCTTCTCTCATTGTAGCCTGTTTCTGGAGCAATACAGCTTCTGTGAGGTTTTCTTCATTCAGAAGCTGCTGGAAATACTCCTTCCATCTGCCTTTGATGTCCTGTGGACTGGTGAGTAGGTTGTTGCTGGTATCCCTTATGAAGGGTGTCTGACTATCTTATTTATCTTTCTGTCTTTGCCTTCCAACCTGATATAGTTTCTTTTTGCCACTTACTGAGTCACTTTCCAGAAGTTGGTAGAGTGCCTCTGATGCCCTATTCTTTGCTACTGCAACTGCTTTCTTAGTTTCTTTGTTACTCAACCAGTAGTCCTTCCTAGCCTGGTCAGTCTTTTCTATTTCTCACTTCTTCCTGCACTCCTCCTTTCTTTTGATGACTTCCTGGACTTCTGCATTCCACCACCAGCTTTCCTTATTTCCATACCTGGCTTGGCCACGTATCTTTTCTGTAGTCTTAACACATACTGTTTTTAGGTGCTGCCATTCTTGTTTCAGCTCTGCCTATTTCCTCCTGTTCTTGGAGTCTTCCTTGAACTGTTGTACTTTCTCTCCAGTCAACTTCCAGGTTTTCAGCCTGGTCTCTGTTGACCTTAGAGCCTTCTCTGACCACTGCTTGCAGCTGATTGTGGCAACTAGTGGTTAATGCTGTGGGCCGACTGTTTCACTAGGGATAACTCTGCAATCCTGGATTCTACCCCAGTACCTTTTCCTTACTAGGAGGAAGTCCACCTGAGTTGCATGTTGGCTACTCTTGTATGTGATCTTGTGACTGTCTGTCTTTCTGAACCATGTGTTGGCTACTATCAAGCCATTTGCCAGACAGAAGTCTACAATAGCTTCTTCATTATTCCTGTTGCCCCACCCATGTGGACCCAGGCAGTCCTCATATCCTGTTTTGTCTGTCCCGATATGTGCATTCAAGTCACCCATTATCAACATTAATTCATGTTGTCCTGCTTTATCTAGTAGGTCCTGCAACTGCTGTCTGAATGCACTCTTTTCCTCACTATCACAACCATGCTGTGGAGCATAGACTGAGATTATGAATATTGCCCTGTCATAAAGCCTCTCTCTCACCACAATTCCTACACCATTTCTAGCCTGTCCCCCTTCTGAGTAGAGTCTGGATTCCAAGCCAAGTGGCTTTGCTGCACTGCCTTTCCATCTCGTCTCTTGGATACATAGGATGTCCAGCCTTCTCCGTATCATCATGTCATCTACTTCCAAGCTGCATCCTGTCAGTGAACCTACATTAAGCATAGCAATTCTCAGTTCATGTTTGGCAGGTTGGTTGGTTTTACGTACAGCTTTCGCTCAACAGAGCTATCTGGGCAACTAGACACCAGCTGGCTAGTAGCTTACTGACCCAGTGCTGCAGGACATTATGGCAGGCACTTACTGGCCAACAGGGGCACATATACCCCTCAAACCATTAGCAAGGCTCCCTGGCACAGGTAAGAGCAGGCCGGGTCCTCAACCCACTTATCACTGGTAACTACCCATGCCCATTTTGGTGACATTAGACAACATGACTGAATCACCTAGAGCCATGTTTTACACCATCGAGTGGCTATCCCTACCACGGAGTGCAGTCTGTGATCCGTGTTCTCCTATCGTGAGCATACTGTGCACCACAGTAGATGCCCATAGCAGTTGGTCTGTACAACTTCCTCCCCTATAGGGCACCGTGTAGAGTCTGTGATGCTGTCCAGAGCTCCATTCATTGGTGAGTTTGAGATGGAAACACTCAGCATGTTTTTCGGACATGGGAGAAACCCCACAGAGACATAGGGGGAACATGCAGATTTCAAGCAGGCACTGGTCGGAGATCAGGATTGAACCTTGTACCTTGAGCATGGGAGATGAAGACCTTAACCATTATGCCAACTGGTCTCTTAAGGACAATACATTTCAAGAAAAAAGCAGGGAAGAAAAGGTGGGAAGTAATACTGCAACAGCAATAAGTAGGACATCTACTGTTAGATTAAGTTCTTAGGTAACTATATTATGTTCTTCCTTAGATCACTGTTGCAGTATCCTAATGCTATTAGGTGATTCCCAGTGCTTAATCTCTAGAAATGGTAAATGGATCCGGTATAGAGGAACTGTTAATTAATCCAGAGGGCAGATCTGGCAAAGGAGTCTCTGGATCTTGAAAAAATATCTACTTTATAATGTTTTGTGAAAGTGTGCAGAGATGACTGAGTGGATGCTTAGACCACCAAGTCAAAGGTAGCCCAGCCCTGGAATAAATTAGTAAAAGGATCCAGAGGAAGTCACTGATCTGGTGGAGTGAGCTTAAACTGGTGAAGGTAAGGCTTTACCATGGTGGATCTAATAAAAGAAAATGGAGCAGCTAGCAATGTAAGACAGTCTTCCCCAACTTGACTTCCATGAAAGAAACAAATAGCTGGTCAGTTTTCCAAATATCATTAGTTTTGCCCAAATAAAATCTGAGCTATACACATCCAAGGAATGGGTTGTTTTACTTTTGCGCTGGGGGTCTGGAATGAAGGTGGAAAGACTGATGGTCTGGCTGAGGGGCAACTCATTGATCACTTTAGGTATAAAGGAAGGAATGACATTCAGAGAAACCCTGTCTGTATAAAAAAAAAATAAAGAAGGGAGGAGAAGCCATAAGTGCTTGAAGCTCAAGCACTTCTAGCAGAAATAAGGACCACTAGTAGAATGGCAACTCGGCACCATAAAAATCGTCTGCCAATCATTAGCAGACCGGAGGTCCGCCGTGGCGACCCCTAACTGAGAAAAGCCGAAAAGGCAAACAAACAATTTGAGAAGCAGGAGCTGCTGACGCAAAATGTGGCTGAACAAGTTTTTCCAAGACAAAGTTTAGGTTCACAGGAGTGGGGTATAGTATTAGGTGGGTTCAAATGAAGGATACATCTGAACTGTTTTACTTCAACTCTAGAAAGCAGTGATGGGTCTACAGGCAGACAAGCAGAGGTGGCAGATAAATGTGCCTTAACATCCAGAAAAAAAGAGGTCATTGTTCCCCTCTACTCATCACTCATTAGACCCATTATAGAGTACAATGCCCCTTTTGGTATGTACCTCACAAGACATCTACAACAACTGGAAAGGCCGCAGAAATACCTCGCAAAGAGGATTACCGGCCTCAAACAGATGCTCTATGCAGACTGTCTCAAAAAACTCCAGCTTTACTCTGTCGCATATCGCCTACTCAGAGGTGATCTCTGCCTAACATTCAAAGCTATGTCAAACCCAGAGCTGTTGGACATGCTCCACTTAAAGAAACCCCAATCCCTCCGAGCTACACGCTCTAGGGACCTAAACCTTGTCACCACAATAAACAGAACATGCCGGAGGGATTGATTCCTGTCCCAGAGACTTCCCATACTCTGGAATAAACTACCTATCTATATCAAACAAAGCTCCTCATTAGCACTCTTCAAGAAAAATCTTGATGATTGGATGGGAAATAGGAAATTCACCCCGGGGATCACCTCTGTGCACAGGAAAATAATTTTCTTCGGTGGCAAAAGCCAGGGTACCTTTTTGGCTGGGCTTGTATAGGCCCCACGGCCAGTAGTCTAGTACCTACCTATGAACCTATGAACAGAGAAGGCTACACCAGCTGTTAATAGCTCACACACAAGAATAGTAGGAACCCCAGTTTGAGTAAGAGTCTGCTAAATAGTAAGACACAGTCAGGAAATCTTTTCCATTTGGATACAAGACTTTCCAGTGGTAGGCAAAGAAACTGTAGCATATTCTCAGAAAAACTGATGTTTGAAGTGTATCAGAATTCTGCCATCCACACTGTCAGGCTAAGAGATAAGAGGATAGGATGAAAGCAATGAGTCCATGTTTTGAGTGAACAAGTCCTTTCTGTAGGGTAAATTTTTATGATGACTCCTGGCCAGAAGATAGAGAAGGAGGAACTAATTCTCACTGGGCCAGCAGGGAGTTTCCAGCAAGATTTTTGGCTTGTCTCTTTGGATCTTTAACAGAACCTCTGGGAATCAGAGGAAGGGGAAGGCAAAGAAACCTCTTCCCAAGGGAACAACATTGCATTCACCCTTCAGGCCTGGGGCAAGGAGTCCTGGTGCAAAACAGCTTGAGCTGCTTGTTGTGAGTGGAGGCAAACAGATCTAGCGGAAAAATACCCCATTTGTGGACTACATCTAAGAAAAACTCTCTGTTCAACATCCATCCATTCACGACAGTCTTCCACGGATCTGCTTAGAAAATCCACCTGGACATTGTATACTCACAGAGACAGGTCTGCTTTTATGGCCTGCTCCCATGCTAGAACAGCCAGTCTGCATAGATAAGACATTGCCTCCCTCTGCTTGTTTATATACCACCTGACTGCTATGTCATCTGGAAAGATCCTAAGAGGACCAGGATTCCATGTGTGGAAGAAAATTTCCAAGGAACATTCAAATGCATTGCAATTTTTAAATAATCCACAAGATGGTGCCATTTCCCCAGATAAATATTTAAATGTATTTTAAACTAATTTAATATTTTTTACATTTATATATACTGGAAAATGTATTTTAAATAGGTTTTAAATCAATGTGTTGTTATATGTTGGATGTTTTATGTTTTTATTCAGCAAAATGAAACGATCTATAACCAGTTTTGGTTCCCAAATGTCATGTATACATATGTTTCTTTAGTTTAGGTTGCAACAACTAATTCATTAATTGGTTCACCTTTCATTGGTTGATATGCAAGAGAAATAATATATATATATATATATATATATATATATATATATATATATATATATATATATAAGTAGTTTAATTCAAGCCTGCATCTGAAGTGTATGTCAAACAAAAACGTATTTCTGTGAGTGTTTATGGTGTCTATGCATTAAACTTTTGGTCAAAGATTGTCCTCACAGAGCTTTATTGCTTCACCTTTTTGTTGGGCTGGATTTGGAATTCTTGATGAACTTTTATCCCACTTGGTAGTTATTTTGACTTCCACGGATCTGTTTAGAAAATCCACCAGGACATTGTATACTCACAGAGACAGGTCTGCTTTATGGCCTGCTCACACGCTAGAACAGCCAGTTTGCATAGATAAGACATTGCGATCCTTTGAAGGCGAATGGCCGAGGTACCAGATTGTTAATAAAGAACGTTGGTGGAATCTGACTGTTTGGTTTGTTGCTGAAGACATTGCCTCCCCCTGCTTATTCACATACCACCTGACTGCTATCTCATCTGGAAAGATCCTAAGAGGACCAGGATTCCATGTGTGGAAGAAAAATTCCAAGGCATGACTTTCTATCACATTTATGTAATCCATCGTTTATTTTACACAGTCTGTTACCCCTGAACCCTTAGGAACCCCCCCACCCCACTCCACCAAGCTAGGTTTGACACATCTGTGTACAGTTCCTGAAACAGAAATGATAGTTTGAATGGAAAGCCCTGACTGAACTCTACCCAAAATACCACCAATGTAATATTTTCTTTTGAAAATGTAGAAGTGGGATCTGAGTGTCCAAAGGGTGACAATGTTGAGACAGAAATTTTCGGTACCACTGGCTCCCACATATATACACCTTACCACCTGTTAACCCTACTCTCTCATCCTCCCCAACCACCTTAGCATCTACCTTTCACTTAAAACCTATTCCTACAACCCTCATCTATACTCTACTTCATAAACTTAAACCTTGTACTCCCTCAGCTGATCTCCTACCGCCTGAATACCTTCAAACTGCTGCAAAAGCTCTTGCCTGTCCCATTTCTATTCTAATCAATGAAACCATAACTGAAGGCTCCATTTCCTCACTCTGGAAAATCTCTCACATAATCCCACTTCACAAAGGAAGGAACTCAACTGAACTCTCTAACCTTCGACCCATAGCCCTATTATCACCACTAGCCAAAATAATGGAAAAATGTATCAATCAACAATTCCTTGACCACATTCTCAAATATAACCTTCTAGCTGACTGTCAGCATGGTTTTAGACCATTCCACAGTACCACCACTGCTCTCCTATCCTTTACAGACTGCATTAATAAACATCGCAACAATAACATGCTCTCCTCTGCTCTGTTCATTGACCTCTCTAAAGCTTTTGATATGGTCAGCCATCAAATACTACTCAACATACTCAACTCTTTCTCACTTGACACACAGGCATTACAATGGTTCAAATCCTACATGCACAATAGACAGCAGGCTGTCCTTTGGGATAATAACCTATCCAAACTTCTCCCTATTACCCTTGGTGTCCCTCAGGGCTCTATCCTGGGACCTCTACTCTTCTCCATATTCATTAACGACCTTTCTACTAATTTACCTCTACCTACCAGCATACAATACGCAGATGACTCCACTTTGATTTGTAAAGGAACCACCTCATCTGAACTCCAGTCCATCACCCAAACAGTATTTAACCAAGTAGAAAACTGGTTCCAACAACGTCGCCTCCTCCTTAATGCCAAAAAAACTAAACTATTACTATTTACTCCAACTATTAAATCCACCCCAATAGATTTCTCTATTATATCCATCGACGGTATAATTATAGCTCCTGACCTAACTACAAAACTATTAGGTGTATTGATTGACCACAACCTCAACTTTGACTCGCATATTAATGCCACTATTAAAACTGTAAACAGAAAACTTGGATCCTTATTTAGGATAAAACCTTTTCTCACCCCAGAAGCCAGAACTACTATTGCCCAGACCCATCTGATCTCCACCCTCCTCTATGCCTCACCAGTTTATACTAATCTTTCCAAACCTAAACAAATTGTCCACTTCTTATAACAATATTGCCAGGTTTGCTACTGGGTCCTCATTTAGAACTCATCACTGTCTAAATCTCAAACTTCTTGGATGGCTTGAACTAAATAACCAGCTAGAATTTCAACAACTCTCCATTACCCGTAAAATTCTGTACCAGCCTAGTAATACTGCTATTCTCAGTAGCCTCATCTCCCCCTACACAAACCTTACTAGCCTTCGCTCAGCAAATAAGCTACTGGTTACCATCCAGAAATCCCACAACAAGGCTGGTGATTCTCTTTTCTCTAATACAGTGGGGAAGATTTGGAACAAGCTTCCCACAAAACTTACATCTCTCTCATCATTACCACTCTTTAAAAAGAAACTAAAGATTCAACTAAAAACACAATGGCTTTGTCCTTGTACTAAGCCTGACTAACCCCCCAATATAACATTATTCTATAACTCTCTTCCAGTGACCCTCATTGCAGTATTTAACAAATTCATCCCGCACCCCCTTCTTAGTATCTTATTCCCAAGCTGCTTGCACTGAGTATGTTCCTAACAACCTTGCCTTCTTCAGTGAGCTCTTTATCTTTCCACCTAGTATATAAACCAATCTATTTCTTTCACTATGACTGTAACTACTTCCCCATGTACATACATTCAATAATTCTCTTACTTCTCAGTGTTATACACTTTTTCATAACCAATTTACATCTTTACAAAGGCGCATTCATACCCAATATACTAATCAAGAATATCTATCTCTTTCCCTTGGTAATAATACTGTATTTTACCTTATTAAACTCAGTAGTCACAATATGTATATTTTTAGTTCTGTATAACTCAATTTGATGAATAAATTCTTCGAGTTTATGTACTGTATATATTGCATGGACTTTTGTTTGTCTTGATTTATTTAGTTTAAAGTGGAGCTTTTCTCCCCGGGCCTCTACTGAAAATGGGCATGTATCCAGCTAGACTAGCCCGGTCAACAAATGTAAAATAAAAATAAAAAATAAAAATAGTCTTGCAAAAGGAATCATGTGATGGATGCAGCCATGGACTGCAGAGTTCTGACAATTTCCGTAGCAGGGCAGGTTTGAAAAAGCAGCAGGGGCTGAAATTATATGGAGAGGGATTGGATTTTCTCTCATGGTAGAAAAAGCCAGCATGACATATGTCTAGGCTGCACCCTAGTAAGACCAGGCCCTGGGTAGAGGTCAACATAGACCTCAGATTTACCTAACTCCCCAGACTCTGTAGAATGGAGATAATATAGCAGAGATGCTTTAACAGAATTTCTTGACAAGATGCCTGGATTACCAGATCATCAGTGTACGTGAAAATTTAATTCCTAGGGTTCTGCAAAAGGAGGTTGCTGGTGCCAGGAATTTTATGAAGACTCTGGGGGCTATAGGTAACCCAAAGGGAACTGAAAAGTGTGATAAGCACAAAACCTTAGAAAATTACTGACAGAAGGATGATTGGAATGTGGAAATAAGCATCCTTCAAATCTAAGAATACTAGAAAAACTTGTAGAAAGATGTAAATAAGTATTGCCTGCAGGGAAAGCATTTTGAAAGACGGCAGCTTCAGAAGTGTTGAGCTGGGACACATCTAGAATGGGCCATCGTTCTTTTTTTCTGTGTAGCAGAGAGACTGGAATAAAACAAACTTCCCACATGCTGTGGGGGAACAGATTCTATGGAGCCTTGTTCATGAATCCTGCAAGACAGGAGGCAAGATGTGCCCCTGATTGGGAGGGGATGGTGGGATACCTCTGAAAGTTGGAATATCTTTCTAAGTAATTTTGTAGCCTTGATGAATGATGGACAGGGCCAACTGGTCTATAGTTATAAGCTGCCAAGTATAAGGTATTAGGTTAGTCTTTTTGACAGATTGAGGGATGGACCAAGAGGAACAAGAGGTGGCAGAAAATAGGTTGATTTGTTTGGAAAGGGAGGTTTCCCAGACTTAAAGTTTCAAGTCTCTTTACATAAAAAGAGACAGCTAAAGAGATTTCAGGATAAACCTACTTAAACACCTTTCTTAAAATATCACTCAAAATATAGGTGAACACACAATAATAGAAAAGGAAACAATCCATATTCATGTTAATAGAAAAGAAAATCTATATTAACATTTTTTCATTTACACACATTATACAAGTTTTCTTATTTTATTTATTTAACATTTGTTGACTGGGAATGTCAGACTGGGACAGAGCCCATTTTCAGCAGTGGCCCAGGGAGAAATGCTCCATATGCATGTCTTTTGAATGTGGGAAGAAACCAGAGTACCCAGGGGTGGGAGGTTGGCATAATGGTTAAGGTGTTTACCTTACAGACACAAGGAGCAGGGTTTGATTCTCACATGGGGCAATTGGCTAGGCTTAAAATGGCCCACAAGGGCACTTAGCCTAGTACTAATCTATGAACCCCACGTGAATGGAGGGAGGACATGCAGACTCTGCACAGAATGTACCCCAGCCGGGAACTGAACCAGAGAACCTCTTGCTAGGAGGTGACAATACTAACCACATTTTCTTTCTTCAGTCCAACATTACATAAATCACTCAATTCCTGCCTTTACTACTCTTCCTATTAAACATTATTCTGCATGTACTGTTCCCATAAATTCCATTAATTTCTATGTATTTTGCTCCTTCCCTTTTCTAAAGATCCATCTCCTAATTTATATTTCAATTTATAACATTCACTACTTCAAATACAGTTGGCTTAGATTTTGATTTCCATCTTCTTGTGATTTCATTTTTGACAGTCAACAGAATTAAATTTAAGGCATCACTAGGTCTAGACAACCACGATCCTGTGTCCCAGCTCAAAAGGATCATTTTCTTAGTTATAGCAATTTGTTCCCCCAGTATTTCTGGCAGGACTATTCTGTAAGGCATCTTTTTAAATCTGCCAACTCATTCTCCCAAAAAAACGTTTCCAGTTATTCTTTCTACTTCATCACACCATTATTTGCTATCTACCCAAGGAAAACTTCTCTGAAATCTGCTTGGGGTATGAAAATACATATGCAAACACTTCCAAGCAAAAATACCAATCCTTCTAGACTTTGCTGTATACTTGGGAGGTATATATATATATATATATATATATATATATATATATATATATATATATATATATATATACATATATATATATACTTCCATTGTTCCTTTGTAAACTGCTTTTCCAGTCTGTCTTCCTAATCTTTATCCAAACTATAAGAATCAGAAGAACTATGATGCAACATTTTAAATGCCTTACTAATTATCACCTTTTTAATAGCAGTTTCTGTTCTAGGTTTGACTAGTCTTTCACTTAGGAGTCCCCTATCTTTGCCTATACTCCAATATCAATCCTTGATAGGGAAAGTCGGTTTCTTACTCCAGTGCAAACTTCTTCTAGGCATTATCCCACTCCTACATTTTCCTCTCAAGCTATTTGCTCCCAATACCTTGTTTATTTTGCCAGTATTTTCCAGTAAATTCCAGCCCTACCTATTTTCTGTACCCCTACCTACCAGTTATCTCCATTTGCAAAATCTCCTTTCTCTATTCATGCACTGACATAGCACTTACAAAACTTACTGCTACTTTATGTATGGTGGTTATTCAATCCCACTAATTTTCTTGAACTCCCCATCCCACTTCACCATCACTCATTTCCATTTTGAATTGTATCCTTCTGACTGTGTTACATATATAAGCCTTAACTGTGAGGGTATAAAATATCTATTCAGATCATGAAATATTTTTCTTGGTATTTTCTGCCCTTCTGTGTGGATCTAGGGTCACTGCGAGAAAAGGAAGTTGCCTTAGCTGGATAGTTCCTATGATACCTGGAAACAGAGATAAGGGATATTTGTTTACCTTGTTCTTACAAGGATTTAAACAAGTTTACAGCCTCAGGACCAAATAACAGATCCATATTAAGAGGGGAATCTAAAATGTTGCTTTCAAAGTCCTCAAGAAAGGACTGAGAATGAAGTCATACAAATCTTCAGAAAAGAGATCCAATAGCAGTAGCTCTGGATGAAGCTTCCACTGCATCGCAACTACACTTTCTAGTATGTCTTGCCACCTGGGTAGCATGACCCACCATGGAAAAAGCCTGAACTTTTGTTTTAAAAACATCTTGGTTAGACATGGTTTTATTCAAATTACTCAGGCTGGACAACAGATTTAGTCATTTGTGACTGGTAATTCAAAACTCTGAAGGCTGGACTGGCAAAAGTGTAAACCTTCTTTCCATATCTGTCCAAGGCCTTACCATCTGTCTCAGACAGGACATTAGCAGCAGGTAAATGCTTAGAAGGCTTATCTGTGGAAATTGCAGAGGGGTCTGCCAAAGAATTTTTTATATAAGGATTTAAGGTCTTCAGGCACTTTATAGAACACGTTAGGTCTCCTAGGGGCTGGAAGTTGAGAGTCAAGTGAAGTGGATGCAAGTGTGCCCACAAAAGTTTCCAAAACTGGAGGAACTGATGCAGGCATAGGGGGTACCAACCTTCAGTAAATGTAACCTCTTCTGCAAACTTGTCTGAATTTCCAGTGAAAACACCACATCATTTTTGTTAACAGGTGAGTCAGGGAGTAAGGTATCATCGTCAGAAGCAATTTAGCCTGGGAAGTGAATCAGAGATGAGTAAGCATGTTCATCGAAATCAGAATCTGCATTATCCTCCTCAGAAGGACTCTTGTCTCTTCTAAGGGACAGAAGCTGCAGTGGATAGAAAAGGGGAGGGGGTTGATGGCCAAAATGGTCTTAAATAGGCCTTGGAAAAAGTTCCATTCATTCTTTTCCTGGGACATCTGAGGAGGAGGAACATTTTTTGTCTTCTGTTTGTTCTTCTTAGCAATGATGTCTGCTTTAACGAAACACAGCTGATCAAACTCTTATTGCACTTCTGTTGACGACCTAGCCACCTCTTCCTGAATCAGGACTTGAAAGATGCCCTCCAGTTCTGAAATTTTAAGCTTAGGTTCTCCCTTCTCCACCATATCAGTTTGGTCAGTCATACCAGATGTCATTGCCATCTGTGGGGTCACTGCAACAAAGCCTGAGAAATGATTGAAAGTATTGCGGCCCATGCAAAGCCTCAATGGGTACATCAGAGTCCAACTGGGCAGATGATAGTTCAGGCCTAGGTCATTTGAATTTCTTTTTTAGACTGAGTGGGACATCAGATGCCAAGGGTTCTGCCATTTTAGACTGGGTGAGGCACTTCAAACTCTGAGTCTTTAAATGAGTACTAAGAAAGGAAAGATATGCATATATGGTTTTAGGTGCAAACGACTGAAATCTGGCAGTTCTTATAGTCATGGTCAGCTCCAAGACAAAAGACACTCTTCCTACCATAATTGCACTTTCCCTTCTTAGGGGGTATTAACAGATTAAAACACCAAATTACAAAGAAAACAAGGAAGGCTCTCCAATGAGACACTTATTTGAGTGAGCAAAGGCAACGTGATACTAACAGCCATGAGTAGAACAGACCAATAGGTGCAAGACCTGCATTTGGACCTTCTGTGAGAAACGGATTAGAAGTTATGTACTTACCATAACTTGGCATCTGTGCTTTCCAGTTTCATTATGCCTCACTACTGAGTCTACAGACCCAACCTTGGATCTTTCTCAGACACTTCTCAAGACTTATTATCCGGGCCTTAAACTCCTCCCTCTCCCATAATGCCCCACTCCTCTTACTCCTCTGATCAGGTTTGCTGCCATCTTAAAGGTAATTCAGATCTATAACAATGGGAACCAAAAATATGCAACTACACTGGAACTCAAACTAGGAATCTGTGGATTCCCATAACCTCTCGAACACACTCAGCTGTTTTAAGCTGAGGGATGGTTGGATGAGATGTGAGGCATAATGAAACTGGACAACACAGATGCCAAGTTATGCCAAGTGTATAACTTCTAATCTGATGTTGTCCACTGCGTCAGAGTCCCCACAGTTGCGTAAAACTGGGTGGCCCTCAAGGAAGGATATGCCTGATCATCACAGAGCCAAATGATGCTCTGTTTCTAGAAATAATGTGCAACTTATGAGAGAGAAAGGTACGAGACTTGGACCATGTTGCTGCTGCATAAATTTCATCAATAGTTCTAGCCGAAAAGGCAGACAAGGTAGACATGGACCTGGTGGAATGAGCTCTAGGGGGACAGGAAATTTGCATGCCATTCAAAGAATAGACAGAAATACAATTAGTAATACATTTTGCTAAGGTATTTTTGGATGCAGCCTAGCCCAGTCTATTTGGTGAAAAGGAGATGAACAATTGCTCAGGTTTTCTATGCAGTTTCATTCTATGTAGGTAGAAACACAACTGTCTGTGCACATCCAGCAAATGCAGCATATATTCGCCCTTATTGGAATGATTTGGAAAGAATACATGCAGATGAATAGCTTGGTTAATATTCATCTCTGTGGCAACCTTAGGTATAAAGGAAAGGTTTATTCTGAGAGAGACTCTATCCTTGAAAAATGGTGATGTAAGGCGGCTGGGAAGATAAAGTTTGTAATTCCGACACTCTTCTTGCTGAAGTAATGGCTACTAGGAAAATAGTCTTCCAAGATAAAAATGTTATGTCACATGAGCTTGCAGGCTCAAAAGGTTTCTCAATAAGGCCTTGAAGCACAACAGTGAGATCTTATGGAGGAGATGGGTCTTTTACTGGAGGTCTAAGTTGGAAAACTCCTCTCATGAAAAGCCATACATAACCCTGATGCTGAGAGAGAAGAGGAAAGACTGTTGCCCTTCCATACGTGAAAATTCACAGTAACTGCTTGTTGTAGCCCCCTGTTGAAAAGTGAGACGAGAAACATAAGAATTTCTGAAATACGGGCAGAAAAAGGATCACTATTCCATTATGATGCCCAGATGGAAAATCTCTTCCATTTACTGCTGAACATTTTTTTAGTGGAAGACTTCTCAGAAGCCAGTATAATCTCCTGAACAGGGAAGGCTAGCCTGGACTTTCAAAGAATCACTGGAATTGGAGAAACCAAGCAGTTAAGTCTGAGGGATTGGAAATTGGGGTCTGAAGTTCCAATGGATGGGAAATTAGATCTTGCCTGGAATTTAGTATCCATGGGGGATACTGGCTGTGTGACCACAGGAAGGGTAACCATACCTGAAGAGTGCTCTTCTGCAAGACTATAAGGATAAGGGGAATTGGAGGATAAGCATATAGGAGAACTGGGGCTAATCATGGACTACAGCATCCCTGGGTGGACTCCCCCAGGCGGGGGATCAGAGCAAAGTACTTGTTACACTTGTTCAGGTGAGAGACAGAGAGGTCACAGCAACTTTGGCCCCAACAACTGAATGTCTGATTCACTATTGACTGATTCAGGGACCGCTCATGAACTCAAGATCAATCTGCTCAGTCTGTCCGCTAGAATGTTAGACTCCCCTCGCATGTGCGCTGTAATGAAAAAGCAGTTTGAAGTGATCACCCATTCCCAAATCCTCATGGACTCTGCACAAAGGCTATGATCAGTTTCCCCCATTTGTTGATGTACCAAACAACTGACATGTTGTCTGTAAGAACTGCAATCATTCCCAGAGGGAGGGAGGCAGTCTTGAAAGGCTTGCAACAAAAGAAGTACTGCCCTCATCTCCAGGAGATTTATGTGCAATTTGGTCGCTGTCATGGATCACATGTCTTGGACCAATCTTCCCTTGGTAATGCTCCCCCTGACCCCAACAGGGAAGCATCTGTGGTCACTGTGGCTATAGGTGGAGGGAGAGTAAAGGGTCTGTCGAGATGGCAATCATTTGTAAGCATCCATCACTATAGATGACGCTTGCAGATTGGAGTTAGGCCGATGGGAACTGAAAATGGATGATACAGGTAGACCACTGGACTGCTAGGATCCACTGGAGAACTTGCATGAAGAATCTTGCTAATGGTACCAGAAAGATGGCAGCTGACATGGATCCTAGGACCATCAGGACCAGGACAGCTGCTGGGTTTGGGGTATCCAATAACAGTTGTACCTGCTGTCTCAAAGATATTACTCTCTGTGGAGGTAGGGCAGCTATCTGTGTGACTGTGTTCAGTTGCATCCCTATAAACTCTATGTCCTGTACAGGGGGCATCTTTGACTGTGCTAAATTCACTGTAATTCCCAGGCAATTGAAGAGTTGTAGCAAAACCTGGATGGCCTGAAGCAGTTGATGCCTTGTAGGTGCCATCAAGAGCCAATTGTCTAAGTATGGAAACAAATGGAATCTGTGCAGATGAAGGTGGGCTACAACTGTCATGCATTTGGTGAACAACTGGGGGGGGGGTGAGACCAAAGGGCAGTGCTCTGAACTGATAATAGTTGGCTCCCAGCCAGAAATGCAGGTGTCTCCTGGAGCACCGGTCTATTTTGATATGATAGCATGTGTCCTGGAGATAAACAGAGCACATCCAATCATCCTTGTGTTGAAGTGACAGAATGGACTGTATCATAACCATGAAGAAAGAATAGTTGTGTAAAATTTTACCATAACCATAGATGTCCTTATCTTCCATGTTGCAGTATTCTCACATGTGGGATCCTCCGCTTCAGGTGACCTGAACGTCTGGCTCATGTAAGATGCACGGGATGTCACATGCCGGGACCATAAACCGTGGGCCATAAATGTGACATCGGCACACACAGACCTGAGAACTGAATGCCCAGTTGGATAATAGTCTAAGGTCAGCTGAAAAGATGCCATCCAGATAAGGGAAAAGGTCCTATGGGAGGAGAAGGGAGGGACAGGAACACTGCAACATGGAAGAGAAGGACATCTATGGTTATTGGTAAGATTTTACACAACTATTCTGTGTGCTTCTATTCTCATGTTGCAGTATTCTCACATGTGGGATATAACCAAAACTCAGTCAGTGATATGGGTGGAGGAAGATGATGCAGTCTCCAAGAATCCATGTAGGATGGCTTTAGCAAATCCTGCCCTAGAGATGCAATCCAATTTGTAGTGTTTAGTGAAAGTGTGGACTGAGGACCAAGTAGCTGCTTCTAGGATGGTGGGTGTATCTAAGCCTTTAAGGAAAGCCCCTGAAGAGGCCACAGCTCTGGTAGAGTGGGGTCTCATCATGTGTGGTAACTGTCTTACATGGAAGGAGTAGCAGAAGCATATAGTTTTGGAGATCCACGAAGATATAGTCTGTTTGGATGCATCTTTCCCCCGAGCTCTGGGATGAAAGGATAGAAAGAGCTGGTAGGCCTTTCTGATGTCCTTGGTGTTATCCAGATAGAACCTAAGTTGCCTGTGAACATTCAGGGAATGGAGCACTCTCTCACTGTCATTCTGTGGTGGAGGAAAGAAGGTGGGTAAATGAAGAGACTGGTTAAGGGAAAGTTCATTGACCACTTTAGGCATGAAGGAGGAGTTAGTAGGAAGAGAGACACTATCCTTATGAAAAATGAGGTAAGGTGAAATAGCCATGCCTGCTTGTAACTCTGAGACTCTTCTGGCCAAAGTTAGGGCTACAAGCAGAAAAGTTTTTTTAGGTATACATCTTTAATGTGGCTGATGCTGCTTATTCAAAAGGAGCAGTAGTAAGTTTCTCCAGAATGAAAACCAAGTCCCAAGGAGGAGGGATGGGTTTTCTCGGTGGCCTGATGTGAAGGACTCCCTTGAGAAACAGCTTCACCTCTAATCGGGATAATAAGGGTGGATGGAGGGATAAACAGGCTGAGATGTCTGACACATGGACTTTCACTGAAGAATATGAAAGCTCATATTTTAGGAGCTCACACAAATAGGACAAAACTAGAGGTATATCCACCTGAAAGGGGTCTAATTGTCTTTGAAGACACCAGGTAGAGTACCTTTTCCATTTGGATAAATAGAATCTCCTAGTAGTAGGTTTCCTGGGCTCCTGCAGGACAGATAGCACATCATCTGAGTAAAAGTGTTGAAAAAGGGATCAAAAGTTTATCGCCCACAGGGTAAGACTAAGAATCTGCAGTTGTAGGTGGATGAGAGATCCATTCTGTTGTGTAATGAGGTTCACCTTGTGAGGCAACTTGCAGTGATTGCCCTTGGCAAATGACAAAAGAAGGGGGAACCAGTACTTCCTTGGACAAGGAGGAGTCACCAGCAAGGTTTTTGGCTTGTCCTGCTGAATTTTCAGGATCTTCTGTATTGGGGGGGATGCATACAGGAACATCCCCTTTCAGGAAATTGAGAAGGGGTCCACTCTCCAAGTTTGTAGGGAGGGACACATTGAGCATAATAGCTGTAGTTGTCTGTTCTGAGGAGAGGCAAACAGCTCTATCTGTGGTGTGCCCCACTGGTGGACTATGTCCAGGAAAACATCTCTGTGTAACATCCATTTGTGATTCTGAGACAATGATCTGCTGAGGGCATCCATCTGATCATTGTTCTGTGATTGGATGTACACTGCCTGTAGTGTTACACTGGACTGAGTAGCCAACTCCCAAGCTTATATGGCCAGTCTGCAGAATAAGAAAACCTGGTCCCCCCATGCTTGTTGATGCACCACAGTATTGTGGTGTTGTCTGTGAAGATTTTGAGAGGACCTGGATGTTTGGAGGGGAAGGAATGCTTTTAGGGCTGGGAGACGAGCAGTCATTTCCTTGATCTTGATGTGTTTTTTTCTGAAGGCAGGGCTCCCATTGGCTCTGCACATTGAGTCCATTCATAGTGTCCCCCCATCCCAGATCTGATGCATCTGTGTACATCTGTTAAACTGCTGTGAGAGGCTTAATGGGAGTCCTAAATTCAGATGGACTTGCTGAATCCACCACCTTATTTCTTTCTTTAGGCAGGAAGGAAAGGCACCTGAAAGTCTAGCGTGCTGGGATCAAACATTCATCAAATACCATTGGAACTTCCTCATGTGTGTCCTGGCAAGAGGCAACATGGGAAGAGTGGCTGCCATCAAACCCAGTAGGTGAAGGAATTTCCTGGTTGAAATGTGTCTCTTTTCTGGTGAGAGGAAGGCCTTCAGCAAATCCATCCTTATTCTGCATCCAAAGACAATTTGGTCTTGGGAAGGAGTCAGGGAGGACTTGAGTAGGTTGACTGTGAAGCCCAGGCTTCCTAGGAGGGAACTGGTGAATTGGAGGTGTCTTTGAAAGGTACTTGCTTCCTCCGCCTGGATGAGGAGTTCATCCAACTATGGGAAGATTTGTACGCCTTTTGTTCTGCAGAAGGCTACTACTGGGGCTAGACACTTTTTAAATATCCTTGATGCTGTAGATAAACATAAACCAAAGGCAAGGCAGTAAACTGATAGTGCGAGGGTGGCACAGCAAAATGCAGGAATTTGTGAAAATCTAGGAGGATAAGGATGTGAAGATATGCCTCCTTCAGATCTAAAGCGGCCATGAAGGCACTGGGTGTTGAGTGGAAGAAGGGTTTGAAGGGACAGTATGCGGAAAGTGAGTATATGCAGAAAGGGATTTAGAAGAGACAGGTCCAGGATGGGTCTCCATGGGGCATCCTTTTTTTACTATTAGGAAGAGCCTGGCATAGAAGCCTTGACCTTCTTGTCCTGGGGGATCCTCTCAATTGTTCCTTGTAGGATCAAATCGTGAATGACTTGAGGTATAAGATGGATTTGTTTTTTTGGAGGGAGGAGGGTACCTTTTGGAGAAGGTTTTTTCCTGCAAAGTCACGAAATGCCCTTTTTCCACAATTGAAAGAACCCAGCTGTCTGAGGTGATTAGTTGCCACACGGGGAGACAGTGAGAGAGGCAAGCAGAAAGGGAGAGAAGAAGATGGGTGTTTAGACAGTCATGCAATGTTAGGACTGTCAGGAAAGGGCTGTCTTGGAGTAGTGTGAGAGAAGCTAATCCTGGAGGATGGAGGTTTCCTGGCACCTTTCCTTAGCTTGGAGGTAGAGGGTGCAGAGGACTTCCTGACAAAGCTTGGCGGGGTAGTTTCTAAGAAATTTAGGGACTGGGGAAACAAAGAGATGCTTGAGATCCTGCAGCTCCTTGCTTTTCTCTTGCAGATTTTTAAACAGTTCTTCTGACTGCATTCCAGATAAGAACTTGTCAATAGGGGCATCCATAATTTTATTTTTGAAATCATCTGGCACAGCCTGTAAACTAAGCCAGGAGTACCTACGCAGAACTGAAGCAGATGCAGCTGGCCTGGCTGATGCTTTGCAGCATCATAGCTAAATTTATTGGAATGCCTGGCAACTTGAGCAGCTTAAGATAGTTTAGAGGCAACTTGAGGTTTGGTGGGAGAATCTGGCATGGAGGAGAGCAGATTTGTGGCCTGGGAGACTAGGTCTAAGGCAGTGATGGCGAACCTATGACGTGTGTCAAAGGTGACACACACCACAATGTTTTTGGTGAAATGTCAGGGATCACCAACACCTGAGTTAGCAAAGACACTGCTTTTGCATTCATTGCTCATGTGAATTGCACTGAATTATTTTGTGCCAGCAGCTTTTGACACTACAAACCCAAAAGGTTTGCCTTCACTGGTCTAAGGCATACTTGACCATATGAGTTTGGTAATTGATGGCTCTAAAGGCCAGGGTTGAAGAGGTGTAAATCCTTCCTAATCTGTCCATCACTTTACTATCTTTATCTGATGGCAGTAGGGAAGAAGCCTGGATTGTTTGTCTGGTGAGACAGCAATCACAGCTGGGTTGACCATAGGTGGGTTAATGAGGAATTTAAAGTCATCAGAAACTTTATAGAACCTATCTGGTCTTTTTGGGGCTGGCGGCTGAGATTCTGGAGTCTTGGAAGCAGAGGCAAAGGTGTCTAGGTATGCTGGTATAACAGGAGGAATAGCAGAGGGTGAGGGAGATTCCATCTGCAGAAGCTCTTAATACCTTTTCTGCACTTCTGTCATTTGAGTAGAATCCCATATAAAATGTTCCCTCATTTTGGAAATGGTTTCCCCAAAGATTATGTCCTCGGGTGGGGAATCCCCTTCCAAGGAATCCTCATCCGGGAAGCAGTATTCCAAGGGGGAAGCCAGCTGTGAGGTATAGGAGAAGGACTCATCAGAAGAGGAGGAAGAATCTTTCTCATGTGAATGTGGAATTGGCATAGGGCCAGCAGAAGCAGGCCTGGGACTCAAGGTTGGAAGGGCAGGAGTTTGAGAAGCAGTAGGTGTCAGGGCCAAAAAGGCCTGAAAAAGGGACTGTGAGAATGCCTGCCAGTCAGGCAAATCTTCTGCTGGGGGAGATAGATGCTTTGACTTCTGCTTCCTTTTCAGAGAAGGAATCTTGGGTCCTGGCTGAGTGGGCAAAGACCTAATGTTCGACATCAGCCTAGGGCTAGAGGTGCCTTCTTTGATAACAGATGGTAACACAAGCCATTCGGGTGAACCTGGTTCCCCTCCCAACATTGGAGACCGATGTCACTGGTAGGATGTGCAGGCCAGCAAACCAAGGGTGGCTTCTGAAGTGGTACCCACTGAAGTCGCTGGACCTATCAGACATTCCTCAGCCCCTAGACTGGAAGCTGACGGTGCATCCATACTCGGAAGCACAGCATCTGGCCTAGCAACCTTGGCCTTTTTTGTTCCAGTTCCATACCAAGGGCAAGGTGTTTCAGACATTGGTTTTCGATGAAAAGCTTAAGGGATGTGAGATGACTGCACAGTGTTTTAGGAACTAACAACTGGCAGATGGAACACACTCTGTAGTTGTGGGACAGCCCTAAGCAAAACAAGCAGAAGTCATGGCTGTCTGTACAGAATTTGTCGACCGCACTTATATTTTCCCTTCCTAGATGACATGGACAGAATCAGCTAGATAAAAGCTAAACAGCAACCTAAGCTTAGCAGAAAAGGATTCCCAATGGGGTACTTAACTTTTTAGGAGTCACTAGCATGGAGCTGAACAAGTGAGCTGACGTTCAACTGCTGCAGAAAAGTTCTGAGGTCTGTGCATGCAGATGTCACATTTATGGCTCATGGTTTATGGTCCATGCATGTGACATCCCATGCACCATACAGCAGCCAGGCTAAGCTTTTGTACACGAGCTGGACATTCGGGTTGCCTGATGCAGAGGATCCCACATGTAAGAATACTGCAGTATGAAAATAGAAGGCCATGTCTGATTTCTTTACAAATAAGTTCAGACTGCTCAAATCTAAGATCAGTCAAAGATCCCATTTTCTTTGGCACCAGAAAGAAGCATGAGTAAGTTCCACATCCTTGATGTTCAGTTGGGACCTCCTGGATGACTCTTTTCTAGAAGTTTCTGAACCTCTATGATGGCATTCTCCCTCTGACTGGCTGGCACATCAGGGAGATATCTCCTGGAACTGGAAGGAGAAAGGGAAAAGGGACCATATCAACCGCTGGAAATTATATTTAACACCCAGTTATGTTTGCCCAGGCATCTGGGTGTAAGGATAGTCTGTCCCTCAATGCCTCCAGAGTAGGGCAGCCAGGCAATGCTTTAGGATCACTGGTAGGGCCTGTCAAAGAAATGTTCTCTACTGCCCTGATTCTGTGGACCCCCTGTCCCTCTAGGGCAGTGTCTATCATTAAATCCTCTTCCTCTGTCTCTAGAAGAGGATTCATCCTGCAATTCAGGGAAAGATCCCTGGGACTTATGGAACCACATCATCTTCCCACTCTATTGGTTTCTAAGAAAAGGTACTTTGGAGGGGAAGAAAATTTGACCTTTACAGCAGATAAGGTCTTTCCCTCTTGCTCACTGTGGGTAAGAGTTTAAGTGACGGTCCAAACAAGGAGGAACCATCAAAGGGGGCATTTATGAATGATGCCTTAAAGGGGACTACAAACCTGCAAAGCCTCATCCAGGCATATCTCCTAAGGGCTATACCTGAACTGGCTGCTTGACACGTTCCTTCCATAGTGGGAGAAATAACGTCATTGAGGAATAAGCAATGGATGACATAGTGGTGAGTTGAGGTGCTATCTTCTTGAGGTCCTCCTCTGACAGTGACTCTGCCAGAGAATTTGTGAGTTCCTTGACCAGATCTCTCTGGAGATGCATGAAGTGTGCCAAATAACTTAATGCTTTCAGAGTAAAGATAGTTGAGGCATACACGTGCTTCCCATGCCTGTCCAAAGCCTGAGACTCTGTTGGGGGGATGAACAGAGGAGCTCTGTTCAGCTAGCTCCTTCTTAGTGGTTGCCAACACCACAATAGCATCAACTGGGATGCTTTTACTCCAGTATGGGTGATAAGTAGAGGATTTGTCTGCATGCTTAGGGATGGGCTGCACAGTGTCTGGCTTCTTCCATACCCGGCAAGTAATCAGGTCAATGAGCTCATCCGCCAGTGGGATTACCCAGAACATATATGGGTCCATCCTGAAGGCGTCCAGAAACACTGACTCCTCAGGGGAAGGGGGGGTTGGGATAACCAGCCACCCTTTTGTTTCAGTATTTCCAAAATGTCCCTGAAGAAGCAGATATCATTGGGTGGAGATCTGGGGGACCCTTCCCCTTCATCAAAGTCAGTGTCCTCTGTTAACATCTCCAGAGGGGAGTCTAAGTGCTTCCTCTTGCACCATCTCTTCTGATGAACATCCCCTGGAGGATACTCAGGAGAGGACTCTGAAGACAGGGGGACCTCTTGCTAGGGGATAGGTCTGGAGGCTCTCCTGGAGGGGCTGACTAGAGAAGGGATGAATGGGCAAAAAAGCTTGGATCAGAGGGGGATTGGGTAGGAACCATGGGAAGAGGGGCCACTTCTCGCTGTCTGGAGAAAGCCCTCTCTGCCACCTGGAAGGCAGACAAACCCAGGGAAACCCATCCCTTCTCCTTCAGAGCCAGAGATACCAAGAAGGAGAAAGAGGAAACCACCCTGGATCCACCACCACCACCTCCAGAAAGCACCGGTCCTGAAAAGTCAGTGGCTAAAGCCCCCAGGGGCAGGGACAACTCAGAAAGGGTCAGAGCCAAGAACAACACTGAGGAGTCACGCCGATGTCTTGGGTCCAGGATCCACTCCACAGGCATCAGAGCTGAGCTAGCCTGGGACACTGCAAGTCAAAGAAAGACAAATTCTATGCTCTGACAAGGAGGCTGAAGAGTTGGTCGACTTGACTGGGGATAGCTTGGCCCGAGAAGTCAGCGCTGGAGAGAGAGAGAGATTTGCTCCGCTGTGGAGTATGACTATAGATCTTCGGATCAGCGTGCTTCTGACCCAAGGAGGGTTCTCCCAGAGATGGGAACTTTGGATCCGTATCACTTGTGTAGGATCCAAGGAGCTGCCTGGACCCAAAGGCCGAGGATCTGACAGTGTTATGTCTTTGCAGGAGCTGACTGTTGGACCCGAGGATCTTCTCGGATCTGAACAGAAGCAAGACCCAGTAGGATCTGAAGTCAAAGGATCCGACAATTTTTGGTGCTTCTAGGCTATCAAACATGTGGACCCTGGGGATACTGAGGGGGTATGCTTCTCAAGCTCCTTAGTGGCAAGAGTTTGAGCTCCAGAGGTCGGTAAGAGACCTCTCAAAATTAACTTATTGCAACAATCAGCAAGCGCATGGGGATTGAAGGTCACACAGATGTCACATTCTACCTACAGATGGCCCAGCCCGAAGCAATAAACACACCTCTTGTGGGCATCTGACTGGGGAATCTTATGCCCAAAAGAGGTGCATCTCAAGCCCAACAGGCTTGTCAGACATGCTAAAGCAGAAGGTTTAGCACATGCACACACAAACACATTCTAAAGAAATAAAAGTTATCTAAGAAAGGCAAAAATACCAGGAAAGTTTTTTAACAGTTAAAGAGAGATACAAGAGAGAAAAAAAGGAGGGAGCAATGGTTATAGGAGAAACTTGGAGGGAGGAAGGGAAACAACCCTAACGCCAGTAAAAAAACTAGTTAAAAAGGGAGGGAGGAATTCAGTGGATACCAGAAATATTTCAGATAAGAAGATTAAAGAGAGAGAACCACTGCAGAAGAAACACACTGTGGAAATACAAAAAAACACTTATCTATAGCCAAGGCTGTGGCATCGTATCCGAGCTGAAAGGTGGCAAACGAGATCTGAGGGGTTAGAAAAGGAGTGGGGCATTATGGGAAAGGGAGGATTTTGAGGCTCAGTTTTAAGTCTTAAGAAGTGGATGAGTTAGATCAGAGGTTGGATCTGTAGACCCAGTAGTGAGGCATAATGGAATGGACATCACATCTAATGTTTGTACGTCTGCTTATGTACCCTTACTTCCATTGGCTCAAGTCACATGTATGGCTCTATGAGAGATTTTGGCTTAGATACAATGGCCGATCACCCAAAAGTATTGGAATACTACAACAGTGATCTAAGGAAGGACATCAGGCTCTGTGAACAGGAGACAATTGATCCAAGGTAGAAGGAAGAGGTAAAGTTTGATTGGATGGATGAATGAATGGGAATCCCATGGAAAGAGGGAAGAGAATCCCACTGCCAGTTGTAAACCTTTTGAATGATTCTTAGAACCCAGGCATCTGATATAGTCTGGTGTCAGAGGGAAGTGGATTTGTGAAAGTTTTACTGAACTGACAGGGTGGGGAGGGAAAGGAGACTGATGTGATAGACAGTCCATCTATTTGGATTGTCCTTGGGAGAGCCCATTTTTCTTTTATGAAACCTCCCTATTATAGTCTCCTAAATGGCTGGCTGCTTGCCTGTCGTTTGCTGGGATTGCTTGCAATGTTTCCTATAACAAGATCCAGGATGAGCAGAAACGTTGCTATTGCATTTAGAAATGGAGGACTAAATATTTGAGATGTCCACTGAATTATCTTTTCCCTTTCATTAAACCTTTTTAGTACTTCAGTAGAGAAAGGGCCAAACACTTTCTTATCTAAGGGGGGGGGGGGGGATTCATCAACTTAGCTTTCATGTCTGGAAAGTTCAAAGAGCACAAGCCAAGCAAATCTTTTCATCACTGAGTCAGTAGTAGCTGCTCTTGACACTGCATCACCTGTAGCATAAAACATTTGAGTGAATGCCTGGTTGAGGATGATCAGTTATTAACTTTCTCATATTGTCAAATGAAACAAACAAAAACTTAAAGGGTGAGATTAACAGCTCACTGTTCTAAATGCTGGGGTGGAAGAGGTATATATACCTTCTTCTCAAACCTATCAAATCTTATGCCATCAGTGTCAGTTGGAATAAGGTTAGCTGTCATAAGGTGTTTTGAAGATTTTGACAGTGAAACCACTACAGGATTTCCCCTGGTGTTCTTGGACGGAGCAGTGGTGCAGCGGTAGCATTGTCGCCTCATAGCAAGGGGTTCTCTGGTTTGATTCTCGGCTGGCTGGGGAGCCTTCTGTGCGGAGTCCGCATGTCCTTCCTGCATTCGTGTGGGTTTCCTCCGGTTGCTCGGTTTCCTCACATTTTACAAAGACATGCATCTGGAGTGTTTCTCCCCGAGCCTCCACTGAAAATTGGCTTTGTGCCAAGTTGGACTTTTCCAGTAAACAAATGTTAAATAAATAAATAAATAAAAATAAATAAAACAAGAAGTTTGAAATTTTGCAGAACTTTAATTTGTCTGATTTTCAGGAGATGGTGGCTGACTGTCAGGCAAACTACTGGCTTCAAAGAAGGCATCTTCTAAAGCTGGTAAAACCGGAGGAATAGCCCACAGACTGAGGGGTGTCCACCCACAGGAAATCATATCTCTGCTGAGTTTCTGATATTTTCTTCTGCTGTCAGTCAAACAGGTCCCTCATCTTGCTAATGGAGTCAAAAAGACAACTCTTCAGCAAGGAAGTATGGAGAAATGAAGTACAGATGGAAATGAAGTACAGACTCAAGCATACATTCACCCTAATGTCCCATCAGCAAAGGTAAAAGCTAAGTGCTAAGATACACTGTTCACTTCTCAAAGCCACAAAGATACATCACCTGTTGAAAGCTTGCAAACTTCTGCCCAACCACTTTTAATGACCTCCTCTCTAAAATCAACTGGTCACCCCTAACCACTAGCATATTAGATTATGCCATGCACTATTTTAACTCTACTTTCCTCAACATTCTAAATTCACTCTCTCCACTCCTCACAGCCCAAAGTAGATCTACCAGAGCCCCATGGCTAACTTATGAGACCTGCACTGTAATGAAAAATAGGGACAAAACATGGAAACTATGGTTAAAAACTAAACTTCCAGTCTACTTGATAAAATATAAAGAACTTAGAAACCTGGCCAAAAAGCACATAATCAAAGACAAGAAGAACTACTACCTCAACCCCCTGGCAAAAAGCACATAATCAAAGACAAGAAGGACTGCTACCTCAACCCCCTATCTCTCAAAACTCCAACCCCAAAAACATTCTGGAACTTGGTAAATCAGATTCTGCACCCAGGTCATCCTTCTCCTCCCAACTCATACCCAAATAATACACCTGCACAAACCGCCTCCATTTTCAACACCTACTTCATTGAATCCATATCAGAGATGGTTAACCACATTCCCTCCTCATCCTGCTCCAACAACTACTCCTCTCCAGCCTCTAACCTAAACTCTACCAACTCTCTCACTTGAACTAGTTCCTACTAACTTTATAAAGTCCCTACTCTCCAAATTCAAACCCTGCTCTCCCTCTGCTGATAATCTCCCACCTTATTTCCTACAGTTAGCTGCCGAATCCATCGCTATTCCAGTATCTATCTTAATTAACTGCTCCATCTATGAATCTAAAGTTCCCTCTATCTGGAAAGAGTTCTACACATTACCCATGCACAAAAGTGTTAACTCTACAGAAATTTCTAACTTCAGACCTATTGCAATATTCTCCCTTCTCTCTAAAATACTAGAAAAATGCATTCACAAGCAGGTTATCTAACACCTATTAAAGAAAAACTTGCTCACTCCCACACTGCATGGTTTTTGCCTACAACACAGCACTACAACTCCTCTACTGTCCTTCATCCATAGCATCTCTCTGGCAAGAGATAACAATAAACTAGTCTCCTGTCTTTTCCTTGACCTCTCTAAAGCTTTTGATGCTGTCACTCACTCCTTCTTACCAAACTGTCCGACCTCAACTTTTCCACTGCTACTGTAGCCTGGTTTTCCAGCTATCTCCCTGAGCATAAGCAATCAATTAAATGGCTCTCTGCACTCTCCCCTCCTCTCCCAGTTAAGATGGGTATCCCACAAGGGTCTATTCTTGGCCCATTACTCTTTCACATTGTTATCAATCTTCTCTACTCCTCCTCCTGCCCTGAATCTTCCCCCATACAATATTCCGATGACTCTACTGTCATCACCATCTCAGACACCCCCTCAGAGCTCATCACTGCTACCCAAGAATCCTTCAACTCTGTTGAAACCTGGCTTTCTCAAAATTTGCTTATTCTCTACCCTAAAAAAACAAAACTCCTCCATGTGAAGTTGTTCTATCTTGCCGTTCATTAGATGGGATCGGAGCCGAGTCGGCCTACTGCAAAGCTCAAGGTCTTCAGGCAACTCGAGGCCAAGTCCCTATCCCAGGATGCACCTTGAGTTACCTCAGATCTAGTTTGCCGTTGCAATAGATCGGAGGTTTCCTAGCACAGCTCAGGCCAGTATAGCTTTTTTTCTAATAACTTTGCTAAATTTGATTTCTCTTATAATAGTGATAGTTTTTCATAGTTATAACTTTGATAACTTATTATAGATATTTCTTCTCCTTTTGGCCTTTGTTTTTTTATAGGCCTTTAATATTCCCTTCCCTTCTTTGGTGTGCCTTTATAATATTAGCATAGTTATATAGCTTTGTAATTTAAATAAGATTCTTTAAACTTTAAACCTAGTGTGTGTGAGTGCATTTGGATAGTTATAGTTACTTCACAGTTTTTCTTATAAAGCCCATTTGTTGTTCAGGGCTTATTACTGTAGCTTAAATTTATTAAAGTTGTGTGTGTGTGTATCCTCTTCGAGACTACAGGCTGTTACTGTACAGTAGATTTTTTGATACTGTAGACTTTAATATGGCTGACCAGGAGAAAGACAAGCATCCTAAGTCTGGCTTTAAAAAGTGTCCAAAATGTGGACAAAAGCTGTCTGTGACAGATAGTCACATTAATTGTCTTGGAGCCTTGCACTTGCAAGACAGCTGCTCCATTTGCCATTATTTTTCTTCCAGAGTTTTACACGAGAGAAAAAGAAAACTCATAGACAGAGGACTTCTAAAATCTTCATTTCAGGAAGCTTTGAGTGACCAGGATAAATCTAGCCAGTCTCCCAAGTCTTCAAAGTCTTCTAAGGCTTCTTCTTTTTCTGATGGGGCAAAATCTAAAAAAAGTCGACGTCGGCTCCACAGCCTTTGGAGCCGAGCGTCCTGTCTTTTCGGAGCTGATCCCTAGTCCTGGAACTGGTATCCGAAGTATTAAAGTCTCCCTACCTCTCTCCATACATTCATCTCGGTCCTCGATCAGCCTATCTGATTTGGATGTGGATCATGCGGTAAAGAAGTTGCTACAGGCACCGGCGTTTGCTAAATTTTTATCAGCTCCAACCCAAGTGATTTCGGAGCCTTATGCTATCGACTTCTTTTCCTCCTCCAAGTTATATCGGTCCTTCAGAGCCAGAGGAGTTGGACCTGATGATTGTTGAGCCGATGCCTGCTCCAGTGCCATCGGTTCCATTTACTCGGACTTCCTCGGCACCCATCGAGGAGTCTAGGAGCTGACACTCTCCAGTCGGGTCCAGGGAGGATAGTGGACTGACCTGTCGGTTCTGATTTTGCCTCTCAGCTCGGATGAGTTTGGCTCTTACCTCTGGTTTGGACCCCACTGTTCCGATGCTGAGGGGATCGGTGGTTTCTTCAGATCCAGTGGTCCCTTCTCATCAGAGCAGAGGAGCCTTTGAAGCCATGAGGAGAGTGATCTCCCCAAAGACATCTACAACTTCAGGTCCAACTACCTCCTCTCCAAAAGCGCCTGTGTCCACTTCTGCCTCACAGATCCTTTTGAAGCGTAGAGACCCTGAGCCTCAGGAAGCCCAACTGGGTGGCCCCTGCTCTTCCGAGACCTCACTAGAAGTTCCCACTGATGAGGTTCCCAGGAAGAGAATTTGAAAGAGGAAGCACCTAGACTCCCCAAAGGAGTCTCTCACCTCCGATACCAACTTAGATGAATCAGAAGAGTCCCCATGGTCCCCCTCTGAAGATATCTCATTTGCAGAGATATTAGAAATCCTTAAGTAGAGGGGTGGCTAGAAGTCCACCAACCCTACTGAAGATGAGTCAGTTCTTCTGAAGGCTTTCAGGTCTCAACCCTCCACCTCTTGGGTGTCTCTGCCCTTCGATGAGCTCATGGAGCTTGTCTCACGAAGGGTGTGGGAGTCTCCAGACACCATGGAGCCTGTCCCTAGGAGGCCCAATAAATGTATTTCTGACCCTCAGGATAAGTCCTTTCTCACTAAGGGAGTGCCAGTTGATGCCATGGTGGTGGCGGAAGCCACAAAAAGGAGATGTCAGAAACTTCTTCCTCTGTCCATCCTCCTAACAGAGACTCTACGATCATGGATAAATACAGGAAGTGCATGCACAGTTCAGCTACTTTTGCCATCCGTTCACTGAACTATCTCGCACATTTTACAAGACTGCAAAGAGACCTCCTAAAAGAGCTTGGAGATGCTCTTCAGGGTACGGTAGCTGCAGGAGCTTCAGACAAAGTCGCCACCCAGCTTGCTACCTTCAATTCCATAGTGAACTCGTCCATGTGTCGCATTTCATATGCAGCTGATGGAACGAGTAGGGCAGCGGGTACAGGAATTGCTATCAGGAGGCACTCCTGGATGCGCTTGTGTTCCTTCATGGAGCCCTTTAAGTCATCCTTTGCCCTTTTGATGGCTCATCCCTTTTCAGGCCCAAAGTTAAGGAAACTTTGACCACTTGTGAGCAGGAAGGAAAGATTCTGTCTGCCATTGGTGAACCCCCCCCCTCCAGGGGCAGAGGAGGGGGTATTAATGGAAGATGCCACCCTTCCGGCAGTGGGGGTCCACAAAACCAGGGTGACAGAGACTAGTTCTTTGGGAAGCCCTATTAGCGCTCCTGAAAGGAGGCCCGACTGTTCTGCTCTGGAGGCATTCAGGGGTCGCTTATCTTTGCATCCAAACACCTGGCTCAAAATAACAAATGACAACTGGGTACAAAGTATAGTTTCTAGAAGATATTTCATTCCCTTTGCCATTCTCCCTCCATTGACAACAAAAATCCTGGATGTTCCACCCAGTTGCAGGGAACAAGCAACAGTACAGGTCCAAATGTTGCTAAGAAAAAGAGTCATCCAACCAGTCCCAGCAGACTAGACAGGATCCGGAACTTACTCAAGATTCTTTTTAATTCCAAAAAAGACAGGGGACTGGAGACCTATTTTGGACCTCAGCAGACTAAACAGATTTGTGAAGAAAGAGAAGTTCCGGATTGTCACACTTCAGTTGATACTTCCCTTCTTAGGGAAAGACAACTGGATACACTTGATAGATCTACAGGATGCTTACTACCACATAAAAATGGCCAGACCATCCAGGGATTATCTGCACTTCCAGCTGGGAGCCAATCATCACCAGTTTGGAGCCCTGCCCTTTGGTCTCACTACAGCCCCCAGAGTGTTCACCAAATGTATGGCAGTGGTCACAGCTCACCTGAGACGTTTAGGATTCCAGGTTTTTCCGTATTTAGATGATTGGCTCCTCACTGCTACCACCAGGCATCAGCTAATACTAGCCAGGGACACCACTCTTACTCTTTGCAATCATCTGGGCATTACCATAAATTCAGAAAATCTGCCTTGTCGCCATCGCAATATAGCGTTTATTGGAGCAGAATTGGACACCACTGCCACCACTTTAAAACTACCAGCAGAAAGAGTTTTACTACTTCATCAGCAAGTCCAGAACATCATATCCAGAAACAAGGCTCCAGCATTAGAAGTGCTAATGTTGTTAGGCATGATGGCAGCTACAGTAATAGCGATACCATTGGGTCGCATGCACATACGGATTCTACAATGGCTGCTATTCACTCGATGGTCTTATTAAGAGCTCCCAATGTCTCATCTCATAATTGTAACACACATATGCAAAAAGGATCTTCGGTGGTGGTTGACCTCTCCAAGTAACGATAGGTCGTCCTTTTATCCTACCCTCACCATCAGCCAGAGTGACCACGGACGCTTCCCTGATAGGGTGAGGGGGGACATTTTCAGGGAAGAACAGCCCAAGGCACACAGACCGAACAAGAGACACATCTGCATATCAATGTCGTGGAGATGAGAGCGGTACTTTTGGCATTGCAGTACTTTCAGAACTCTCTCCCTCTGGGGACAATTGCGATTTAGACGGACAATATCTCAGTGGTCTGGTACTTGAACAAACAAGGAGGAACCAGGTCCTATCCCCTTTGTCACGAGGCCCTAAGAGTATGGCAGTGGTCTACATCCACCCAGCACTTTCTGATAGCAATGCACATCCCGGGATATCCAACATGATTGCAGACAAACTGAGTAGGGCAATTTAGTTGCCTTATGAGTGGTCCCTCAAAAATGAGATAGTGGAGAGAATATTCCACAAGTGGGGCCAGCCTTGCTCCGACCTTTTTGCTTCCCACATGAACACAAAATGCAGAAGCTACTTTTGTCCTTATTTCCCCTCCAGGAGATTCCCCAAGGGATGCACTCATACACAATTGGCCTCCGGGTCTCCTCTATGCATTCCCACCAATTCCCTTGATACCCAAAGTAATACAAAAAGCAAAAGCCCTGGGAAGGACCATGATTTTAATAGCCCCTCATTGACCTCATCAGATTTGGTTTCCCTTCCTTCAACTTCATCTGTTGGAAGAGCCTTGGATTCTGGACCCAATTCCAGACCTTCTGACACATTAGTCGGGGGCTCTTCACCCCTCTCTTCAGTCCCTAAAATTGACAGCTGGGCTGCTCCAATTCCCAACATAGCCAGGTTCCATAACCTCTCAAACGAAATGCAGCATATTTTAATATCTTCTCATAAATCCTCTACTACAAGCCCCCATTTCATCTATATTAGAATTTTTGACTATGCTTTTCAATTAAGGAGCTGCAGCAGCTACAGTTTGGGTACAACTTGTCACCATCTCTAATTTTCCCCTTGGCTTTGAAGGATTGAACATAATGTCACACAAGCTATCCAAAGCCTTTCTCAAAGGGACCTTCCACGTCAGACCTCCAGTGAAATCACCTTATACCCTGTGGAACCTACATTTTATGCTTTCATGCATTATTCTCCCACCTTTCAAACCAGCTTCCTCATGTGATTTGAAATTTTTGTCTTGGAAGACTATCCTTTTAGTAGCCATCACGTCTGCCCATAGAGTACCAGAGCTACAGGCCTTGTCCATAAAGCCTCCATATTTGATTTTTCATGCTGATAGTTCATTTTTCCTAAAGTTTGTACTGAAGCTAACCTTAACCAAATCATAGATTTACCAGTGTTTTTCCCCAAACACACCAACAACTTAGAGTATATGCTGCACAAGCTTGATGTTCATAGACAGCTCAGATTTTACCTGGATAGAACCAGAGAGTTCAGAAAATCAGAATAACTTTTTGTTTCCTTTTCAGACTCTAGGAAAGGTATGCCAGTGGCAAAAACAACACTATCTAAATGGTTATCTGATTGCATCACCTTCACCTATTCAGCTGCCAATTTACCTTTACAACACAAAATTAAGGCTCATTATACTAGAGTAGTGTCCGCATCCTCTACTTTTTCTGCTAGGCTTCCTATAGACAACATTTGTGCAGCAGCCACTTGGTCAAGACTTCATACCTTTATTTCTCATTACAAAGTTGATAAGGCCTCCAGGGACAGGGCCTCCTTTGGTTCTAATGTCCTGAAAAATATACTCCCATGAGCCACCTGACAAATATGGTGCTTGGGATGCTACCCATCTGTAAGAATGAACGGTGAGATAGAACAACTTCACATAAAGAAGTTATGTACTCACCATAACGTTCCATGTAGTTGTTCATCTCGCCTTCATTCTTACTTCCCACCCTCCCACCCCCTCCAGGGTTTTTCAAGGACCGAGATACTAGTTTTATCTTGGTTGCTCAATCTTTCTATTGTTTTTTTTCCCTAAAGAATGATAGAATGGCACATGGTATTGTTAGACGCAGCAAACAAGATCTGAGGTAACTCAAAGTGCATCATGGGATAGGGACTTGGCCTTGAGCTGTCTGAAGACCTCGAGCTTTGAAGTAGGCCAGCTCGGAGCCAAGGATTGGCTCCAAACCCATCTGTAAGAATGAAGGCGAGATGAACAACTCAAATGGAACATTATGGTGAGTACATAACTTTTTTCTCTTCCTAAAAACCCTCTCCTATCTCAAAACCAATTTCTTAGTACTATCCCAACAACACTTCCATCACTGTTGAAAACAACACTAAACTCTTAGTAGTCATAATTGACAATCAACTTAAATTTAACTTGCACATAAACAACTGCATAAAAAAAAACTCACCAGAAACTAGGGCTTCTCTGCCGAAACAAAAAGTTTCTCACCACCAAAGCTAAAATCACTCTCTCTCATGCCTACCTCCTACCCAGCCTATTATACAGCTCCCAAATCTAAACTCTATATTACTAGCCAAAATAGAGACAACTTACAATGAGGTAGCAAGATTTGCAGCACAACACACCTATAAATCTCACTATTCCTTGCCCTAAAACACCTAAACTAGCTAGAGCTTCTCCACCAGCTTCTTCTCTCTCAGCTCCTTATAGTCCACTCTATCCTCTACCAGAAATCTTACTGTCCCAACCTATCTCCTCTCATCTCACATTATAACCCTGCCAGGCCACTACGCAGCTCCCACCAAGACCGGCTAAAAATACAAAAACACAACAACAAAACTGGTAAAAACCTCTATAGTTACCATCCTTCTATATCCTGGAACAAACTACCACTTGGAATCAGATCCCAAAAAAACCCTAAGCAATTCAAAGCTGTGGCAAGAGAATATCTAAAAACTCAGTGGTCCTGCCTCTGTACACAACCTCCTTAAATCCTATACAGTCCTACAGGGCCCTTCCATACCTCAACAGCTTTGACTTTTATATCATAATTGTCACTAACCAGGATATTTTCCCCTACTGTATCACACAAAACTGCTGTAAATTGAAATTTTGATATTTGCAGTTTTAGGTAGACCATCATCTGTAATGTAGATTCTGGAAATCATATTTTCTCTAATAGTCACTGTGTTGACTATTCTCTGCAAAATCATTTTTTTTCCATTTTTTTCTCTATTTCAATATTTAATGTATAATTGTGGAGCTTTTCTCTCCGGGCCTCTGCTGAAAAAGGGCTATTCAGCTCAGTTGGACTATCCCGGTCAACAAATGTAAAATAAATAAATAAAATGTTTCCTTCAAATTCAGATTTCCAGTGCTCTGGAGTAGAAATCAAAGGCATAATCTAATCCTATTTCTTGTACATCGTATTAAGAATCTGATGGGGAGGGATACTTTTTTTTTTTTTTTTTTTTTTTTTAAGAAAGTGAGGAAGTACAAGGCTAATGAAAGGCTTGGAAGAAGACTTTGGCAAATACGAGCAAGCCATCAAATCCCTTTGCTGATGGGACATTGGGGCGAATGTATACTTGAGTCTGTACTTCATTTCCTGCAGTGTCTATCAAAAAGGCACACTCAAATGTTCAGTCATCCCACCAGGAATCAGAGTCTATGGTTTAGTCATGTAAGGTAATAATGACCACTCCCTCCTCTGATGCTAGCAGAAGGGGTTCTCCTCTTCTTAAAGTGGATGTATGAGTGGCCTTGGAGGATGACACTGCCAGTAAATGCTTTCACTTTTGGTTTTCTAAATGAAATAAGAGGATACCTTGTTCTACTTAAGAGCAAATGATGACAAAAATTAAACAAACCCAGGTATCGTGTTCTTCCCATAGACAAGGCAAAATGTGTTGTGATCTTTTCATGTTACTGTCACACTTCCGCTTTCTCCTAGACTAATTCTCACAAAACAGGTACATTTTCTCACAAAAATTGTAAGCTAGTCCCCAACAGGTTACTTATCTCATCACTCTGTGAAAATTTTTCTGCAATCAAACCTAAAACGTTGGGAGTTGTGAGAGTTGCTGGTTGCTTTGACAGCAAGAAAGTTCAGAGATTTGGCACCCAAGTCTGTTTTTATACTAGCTCGGTCTTGAACTCTAATGGTCACAAGGGTATGTGGAAGGTGCCTTAGAGGTTTGCAAGCTGGCCAGATGTCCAGTCCTTGGTAAGAGAGGTTCCATATTAGCTTTGGCTATTGAAACAGTGATCTAAATAAACATCTGAAAAAATGGTGCTAAATGATGAGCCCTTTATACCCTGAGGTCTTGACGTCAGAAAGGAGGGCATCTGCCAGGCTTGGGGGAATGCAAAAAGTCTCTCGTATTTGGACAGACCTCAAGATTCCACAAAACAGGAAATTCCGGGATTAACTGCTGCAACAGTGAAGCACGATGACAATCCATTGTTATGGCAATTAGAATTTTTGAATAAGCAACCTTAAAGCAGGGAAAATAACCCAGAAGGTAATATATAACAAGAGGTACAGCGTTTGGAAGGAATGTGAGAATATCTGGAAAACACGAATTCAATAGCAGGAACTCAGATTTAAATTTAAATATTCCCCAAGATACAATAAGTGGTTTAGATTGGATAGAAATTATATTTCACATGGGAATGAGAATATGCATTTAACTGAAAGCTTTGAAAACCATTCTGTAACAGATGACACACCAACAAAAACGTAGGCCAGGTAATAATGAAAGAGAGACCTTGGTGCTTAGAAATTTGTGAAAAAAGAAGTCATTTTAAGACAGAATAGTGGCCTTGATTCAAGAGTTATTATGGAAGGCAGGCAAACATTACTTTATAGATAAAGTGGCTACTGATTAGGATAAAATAAAAAAAAAGGATTTTAAAAGCATTGCAGAAGTAAGAGAAATATGTGACAGCAGTAAAAGTTAAAGCACTGCAGAATGGGAGCAACTACAAAGTGCTAAAGGAAAAATAAATATCTAGACAGTATGCATAAGTTTTGAAAGTTTGCTGTTAAAACTTTAGCGAATGCAATGATGACATAGGAACACAGAGTAGAAACAGCTGTAGCCAAACTTAGGGAGCTTATGATAACAAAAATAATAGGTCCTGTACAGATAATATAAATATTTTGGAAATTTATAAAAATTTGTATAAAGCAGTACAGCAGTAGAAATGGGTAACCAAGAAAAGAAAATATTTATGAAAGACTGTATTATGCCAGGGACAGAGGAAGATGAGGCTCGACATGTAATAGCCACAGATGAAATAAAAAGTGAACTATAAAAAATCAATGTGAAGTCTCCAGAAACAGATGGCATCCCTGTGCAAGTCTGAAAGTTAGTAGAGAAGAGAGCAAAGACCTGGAAGGATTCATTCAACAATATTAAAAAAAAAAAAAAAAAAAAAAACAGAAAAAAAAGGGGGGGGGGGTTGGGAGGAGAGCACCAGCATGTTGAAAGAAAACAGCTGTGGTGGTATTATTGAAAAAGGGGTAAGAATCCTTCAGCCCAGGATTTATACAGTCCCAATTTCAATTTTTACCAATGACTGTAACGTGTTTATGTCTAAATTGCAGCATGGCAAAGATGCTACCAAAATAGAATCAACAGATATTAATCAATGTAGTTTTGTGGCATGGAGGCAAAAATTTGTCAACATTAATAGAACAATGATTCTCCAAAGAGAATCTGACTAGCTACTGTTGGGGAGTCTCAACGCAGAGAAAAAATGGTCATGGGAGATGACAGTGAAGGACTCGAGTCTGAAGACTACCAGTTTCATTTTTCAAAGAGCCTGCTTTTTAGAAGCATGACCTGCTGTAACCCCTCCCAAAGACACTGGTGGGTGTACAGAACATTACTTGTAAATGTTTTTTTTAATATCTAAAGTTTGGTACCCAAAAGTTAGGCCACTGATCCACCCAGACCATTTTCAGGCTCAGCATGACGTAAATAGAACCAAAGAAACACATTTTAATATCAATACAATAATGGGAATGCAGGCATGCAGAAAGTTACAAGTCAGGATAATATCCAGCATGAACAGATACAATCCTAAGTACATGTGATAAAAGAATTCAGTCAGTAAAATCTGTAAGAAGGGTACTTGTGCACTGCCATATATTGCATAGATTAATGTTTCTATTCAAAAAACTATACATACAGTAGATATAAACATTTTTTACACCCATGTTAAAATGCCAGGTTTTTGTGATATAAAAAAATGAGACCACAATAAATCATTTCAAAACTTTTCCCACATTTAATGTGACCTATAACCTGTACAATTCAATCAAAAACAAACATATCTGTTAGGGGAAAAATATAAAAAAAAATAAAAAAAGTACAATAAGCTGGTTGCATCAGTGTGCACACCTTTAAACTAATACTTTGTTGAATTACAGAATTCAGCCTTCCTGGGTACACACCTGCCATCAATTAAAGAGACTCTGATCAACCCCAAATAAAGTTCAGCTGTCCTAGTAGGATTATCCTGACATTTTCTCAGCTGCCTGCTACAGCAAAAGCCATGGTTCGCAGACAGCTTAGAAATACACCATGGAACACAGTGAAGACAGTCATCAAAAAGTGGAGAAAATATGGGACAACAGTGATGTTGCAAAGAAAAACTGGTCAGGGAGGCTGCCAAGAGACCTACAGCAACACTGAAGTAGCTGCAGGAATTTCTGGCAAGTACTGGTTGTGTACAACATGTGACAACAATCTCCCGTATTCTCCATATGTCTGGGCTATGGTAGGGTTGCAAGACAGAAGCCTTTTCTTACACAGAAAAACATCCAGGCTCAGCTAAAATTTGCAAAACAACACATCAAAGTCTCCCAAAAGCATGTGGGAAAATGTGTTATGGTCTGATGAGACCAAGGTTGAACGTTTTGGCCACAATTCCAAAAGGTATGTTTGGCACAAAAACAACACTTCACATCACCAAAAGAAAACCTTCCCCATGTTGAAGCATGGTGGTGACAGTACCATGCTTTGGGGTTGCCTTTCTTCAGCTGTAACTGGAGCTTTTAGTCAAGGTGGAGGGAATTATGAACAGTTCCAAATACCAGTCAATTTTGGCCCAAAACTTTCAGGCGTCTGTTAGAAAGCTGCGGATGAAGAGGAATTTCACCTTTCAACATGACAATGACCCCAAGCATACATCCAAATCAACAAAAGAATGGCTTCGCTAGAAGAAAATTAAAGTTTTGGAATGGCCCAGCCAGAGCCCAGACCTAAATCCAATAGAAAATCTGTGGGATGACCTTGCAATCTGACAGATTTGGAGAGCTTTTGCGAGGAAGAATGGACAAATATTGCCAAATCAAGATGTGCCATGCTAATAGACTCCTACCCAAGATGATTGAATGTTGCAATTAAGTCAAAAGGTGCTTCAACTAAGTATTAGTTTAAGGGTGTGCACACTTATGCAACCAGCTTATTGTACATTTTTTATTTTTTATATTTTTTCCCCAAACAGATTTTTTTCAATTGAATTGTACAGGTTATAGGTCACATTAAAGGTGGGAAAAGTTTTGAAATGATTTATTGTGGTCTCATTTTTTTATATCACAAAACCTGGCATTTTAACAGGGGTGTGTACACTTTTTATATCCACTGTAGAACAAAGTACTTACAGTAGGTACTGCTCATAAGGCACAAGTCAGTCAAACAAGAAGAAAAAATGCCTGGCTGTTTTGGGCAGAGGGATGAGGCCCTTACTGTGATACAGGTTACTGGGGTTCAAATAGTGGGCCAGGCACTTGAAAGACAGGCAGGGAAGGAGAGGAATGAAGACTGCAAGGACAGCTGTCCTCTTGCAGGGGGTTGGGAGGGATGTGGGCACTCAGGGAGCAGAGAAGGATGGTGAGATTTTTCCAGTGGAAACTTTGGAGCCCACTTCCCATGCTTCATGGGACAAGGTGGTGCTGCTTGCCGGCTACAACTCCTGCAAAACTGAGGGTGCATGCCCCCCACCCCACCCCCAATGGGTTTGCTAGCAGAGTTTTTGTGGAGAGCAAAACAGCATAAAGCAAAAAAAACATCAAACCACCACTATGGCTGTCTGAATGATGGCTCCTCCTGGCTGACCCTTACCCTGGTGATGGGGAACAAATCAGCTGCTTGGCCAGGAAAAGGTTGATGTATAACAGGCAATAGGGAAAAGTGGGAGAAAAAGGGAGACAGAATAGAAAAAAAAGTGTGACAGAGGCAAGGGGAATTCGGCAGCCATCTCCTATGCAAGTTCGGCAATATCCAGACAGTACTACAGGAGTTTGTGAACATGTTTATTGATAAGCCACAGGGCCCTCCTCCTGACCTGGCACCATGTAGACAAATGGCCTTGGTGACTCATAAAATAGGCCATGTATAGTGTGCCAGAGCAAGTTAAGCAGATTCTGACAGGAACTACAGGAGATGTTGGACCTTAGGGGTAAATCCATTAGTCCATGGATACAATATATTTCTCATACCCAGTATGAGAGTCCAGGAACCCATCAAGTGGGTTGAGGTGGTATGACCCAATATAATTAACTCTGTTCTCTGTCTTGATAAAGACTAACAGGATTTCACAGGCTGATGTTAAATCCTAGCATCTGAATCCCTCCTTGCACAGTGCTGGTCTCAAGTTTCCCTGTTTAATTTTACAACCTTCCAGCAGTTACAACATGTACCATGATGTTGAACATGCAAATACCAGCAAAATGCAATAACTGCATTTTCTGTTCAGCAGATATTTTCACAGTTCAGACTGACAGTTTGAACTCTTGTCAGGATCCCACATGATACAGAAACAATATATTCTGTTGGATGCACATCTTAAGTATAATACTGTTAAATTGAAAGTTGCTTTTGTTGACTTCTGTAAATACTGTAAATAAACTTTCAGTTTATTTATGGAGTCTTACTGTGGGTGAGGATTTATTTTAATATCAAAAACTTTTGGAAGCATCAAAAGGTTCAGCATTAGTAATTGGTGTGTGTATGTGGGCTAGGAAAACAGATGGATTTAATGTTACGGGATACAATTGTGGTGCAAGTGTTTCTGCTTATGTGATGGTGTATGTACAGTGTGCGTCTTGTTTAGTGGTACTGCTAAGAAATTTTTTTTTTTTTTTTTTTTTGTTTAGAAAAGTGCAGATGGGGTTAGAGGCTGTGACAGGGCCAGCATTAAGGTGGTACTCTATGCATCTTTACTAATGTGCTAATTCTAACCCCAACCCTTCACATTACCTTAACAAACATCTCCATAGGTAGGTACTAGGCTATCTGCCCGAGGGCATTTATAAGCCTAGCCAGAGTGTGTCGGCTTTCGCCACCTCATTGATTAATTAACTGAGCCTCTGTCAAGCAGAGCCAATGAAGTGATCCCAGGGGTGTACTTTCTGTTACCCATCCACTCGTCAAGGCTTCTCTTGAAGAGTGTTAGTGAGGGGCTCTGCCTAATGTAGTTAGGAATTTTGTTCCAAAGCATGGGGAGTCTCTGTGACAGGAATCTATCCCTCCAGCATATTATATTTATTGTTGTGGTGAGGTTTAGCTCACTAGAGCGCGTGGCTCGCAGTGATTTGGATTTCTTTAGGTGGAGCATGTCCCTCAATTCTGAGTTGGACACGGCTTTGTAAATCAGGCAGAGATCACCTCTGAGTAAGCGATATGCCACTGAGTACAGCCGGAGTTTTTTCAGTTGGGCTGCATAGCACATATTTTGAGGCCAGTAATCCTCTTGGTGAGGTGCTTTTGTGGTCTTTCAAGCTGTTGGAAGTGTCTTGTGAGGTACGTCCCAAATGGGGCATTGTACTCTATGATGGGTCTGATGAGTGACGAGTAGAGGGGCACTATAACCTCTTTATTTCTAGATGTGAACCCCTTAATAATTAGATGGGCTACATAGAAGGATTTTCTAACTACTTTGGCAATATGATTGTCAAAGGAGAGATTACTGTCTACCTGGGTCCCCAGATCTCTTATTACCTCTTCTGTATTAAGGGGGCTGCCACCTATGTGGTAATTCGTGGGTGTTTTGTTTTTTCCAAACGGGATGACTATGCATTTTTTGGCATTTAGCTTGAGGCCATGACTTTGACACCAGGTGTCTGTCTCAGTAAGGCCTTTTTGGAGGATGTCCGTGTCAGCCGGAGAGCCAATTATGTCTTTCAGTTTGCAGTCATCGGCGAACTTGGTTAGCCATAGTCCTCCTGTGTTTGCCTGTACTTCTGAGAAATATATGCCGAACAGTAGGGGTCCCAGAACTGAGCCTTGCGGGACACCACTTGTGACTGGTTTAGAGTCAGACCTGGAGCCCGCTATTCTCACCGTGTGAGTTCTGTCTGTAAGCCAGTTGGCAACCTATCTTGTGACGTAGGGGTTTATGTTCAGGCTGGTGAGTTTTTCTATAATACCCGAGTGAGGAATGATGTTGAACGCCTTAGCGAGATCAAGGTAGGCTGTGTGAACCACCTTTCCCTCATTTATGGCCTTGGTAACTGTCTCGAAGAAGTCAACCAGGTTTAGTAGGCATGATCTGCCCTTAACAAAGCCGAACTGGGTCGGGTCAAGTGTTTAGAGTTTCCCAGTGTCTTTGTTAATGAGTTCCATGGTGATGCGCTCCATAGCCTTGCAGACCAGGCTAGTCAGGCTTATGGGGTGATAGTTACCAGGGTCAGTTGTGGCTCCTCCTTTGTGGAGTGGAATAACCATTGCTGTGTGCCATTCTATGGGCACGTAGCCTGTGGAGAGGCTGACGTTAAACAGCATGTTTAGGTGGGGGGTTAGGTCATTCTGTAGTTCGTGCAAGACGCAGCCTGGGACACCATCTGGCCCCACTGATGCTGTGTTTTTGGCTTTTGAAGGGGCTGTTTTCACCTGTGCTTCTGAGATTTCCAGGACACTACACTTTTCTGGTATTGTTGTGGGCCCTTTTGAAGGTGAGAGGGAGGTGAAGTTTGCACTGAATCTATCTGCCAGTATGTTGGCAATATCAGTAGGTTCAGTATATTTTGTGCTATTTTGCACTATCTCAGAGCATATCTGTGAGTTGCCACTTAGATTTTTGACGTAGCTAAAGAAGGCTTTGTGGTTATCTTTTGAGTCCTTGGCTATTTTTCTTTCAAAGTTAACCTTGGATGATTTTATGAGGGACCTTAGTTTCTTACTGATACTGATCAGGGATGTCTTTCCTTCTTGGGATTTGCTTTTTTTCTGAACTAGTTTCCTCCTTTTGTTGTATAACCTGTTTATGGCAGGGGTCCACCAGACTGGTTTCCTTCTCTTAGGGGAGTGAGTCTTGGTTTTGCTAGGGATGGCACGATCCATGCATCCTTGTAGGTGCTCAGATAGTGCAATTGTAAAGGATTCTGCATCTTGGGCAGTGTTATCCTTTAGCATGGGGGCTGTGAAACTTACCACTTCTGACTTAAGTAAGGTGAAGTTTGCTTTAGAAAAGTTTTTCACTGTGGTTTCCTTGGTTGGGGGTGGTGGTGGGGTGTGGACATCCAGGGTGATTAGTTTACGGTCTGATCTAACCAGTGATGGGTTGACCTCCGGTACGGAGCACCTGTCGCCCATGTTGGTAATAACCAGGTCCAGTATGTTGTGGCCTCTGGTAGGGGAGTTTACCAGCTGATCCAGGGCATTTGAGTTGATAAATATCAGGAAGCGCTGAGCCTGGGAGTTTGTACTCAAGTAGTTTTCCCAGTTAATGGTAGGGTAATTGAAATCTCCCAAGATCAGGGTGTTCGGTAGGACCTTCATGTTTTCCAGTGTCTCCAGAAAGGCGGAGTGGTGGTCCTGAGTCATGGAGGGTGATCTGTAGCAGGCCACAATTTGCACTGCAGATTTGCCCAATGTTAGTTGCACATGGATGATCTCAGAGGTATCATGCTGTGTCACTAACTTGGAGATGTGGGTATCCTTGATGAATATGGATACACCCCCTCCTTTTGTGTTTCGGTCCGTGTTCTGTGGCCGAAATGTGTGGTATGAGCTGTAGCCCAGTAGTGCTGGAGTACTCTCTGGAGCCTTGAACCACCTTACAATATCACTATTCAAATTATGTCTGAAGGGCATTAGTTTTGATTTTTTTTTTAAGTAATTGCAGGAAGAGAACATTTGCTTTTTTTTTACGATCGGCTTAGATGCAGTCTTTCAGAGTACATGTATTCTGACAAACAGTGATCTATATAATGCGCATCAATGTTCCTGCAAATACATTGAGATGAATAGACATGTGCATTATATATTACTATTCCACTGTAAAAACAGAATATATGCATTATATATTGAATGCAAGAAACCACATCCTGAAGCCATTCATATGTATAGCTAGACAGATGTAAAAATGATTGTTCTTAAAAAATGTTTCTGTAATACTTTGGAGTTTTTCTCCCCAGGCCACCACTGAAAATGGGCAACTATCCTGATGAACGTTCCTGGTAATCAAATGCCCATATATCACATGAGAGGTGATGCATGTCTGACCTATAAGGCATTCTCTGATCAAGATCTGATGAAAATGTTACATATTTGCAAGAAAAGTTATACGAGGGTTACACGTTCCATGATTCTGAACCTTATTTGTGACCAACAACCTGTTGGAGGGAGAGAGATTCATATTCCTAAGACTATTTTGTCTGCGGAATAAACTTCCCATCTTCGTAAAACAAAGCCCATCCCTCAATCTCTTCAAAAAGAATTTGGATAAATGGATGGGGAACTATAAATTCACTCCCGGGGTACTGCTCGTGTCCTTTACAGACACAGGCAGTCTGTAAAATGACTCAGGGCTCCAATACTCAAAGAGCCACTACCCTGATAGTAGTTCATCCCATATCTGAGGGGATTAAAATATAATATTGTCATATCCAGAGTATTACTGGCTAGGCTTGTAAAGGCTCTTGCACCATTAGCCTAGTAATCACCTATGAACCTATAAATAAATTGTTAATAAACAAATTACAGAGAAATTTTTTTTCAGAATCCTAACAATGCTGAACAGTTGATGTCAATATTTAAATGTTGGTTATGTAAATGTTGAGGTCAACATTTACGCTGATTATGTAAAGTATATTTTAGCCAATTTTAATTTCCAGTGCTAATAAGGCAGTTATAAAATTTCCTAGTATAACTGTCCAGATTTTTGCCTCATATTTTTGGTCTGTTCCTCACAGAACTTGTGGTTCTCTGGCAAATCACTGAGGATTGATGTCACTAAATAATGATATACATTTGAGTTTCAGACTACATAACCTTCAGAAAATGCATGCTAACACAAAAATCCTGTTATTCTAGCAGCTTTCTAAGTTTATAAGCGCAATAGTTAAGCTCTGTCCCTAATTTTGTTTTGGGAATTTTGTACACTACACCCGCCATTAATTTAGGGTTTGTCCAGATTTCTTGGGTTAAGTATGCTTCCCGGTTACAATATACAGGCGCAGATAAAACAAAAAGTACAGTTTTGTACCTACCATAAATGTAGATGTTCGAGTGCTCATACAGCTGCAGTCATAACAGATGGGTTATCCTGCCGTCAAGCGGGTCCTCGGTCAGCCGAATTCCAAAGTCTAGGTCCGGCGTTGGTTGTCGTCGCTTCTTCCCTGACGTCAGTGCGGCAGGGGTATAAAAGAGGCAGCCGACACCATTTTCTTCAGTTTTTCTTGCCCCAGATGTCAGGTGCCCCCAGAAGGAAGGCAAACATAATGTTATGCAAAAATGCAATGTAGATAAATCAAAAACAGTAGTTGCAAGCAAATACACCATAAAAGAATACCCCAAAAAGGTTATATGAAAAGTGTTTGTCATAAAGCCTGTCCTAAGAGGGGATGGAGGGAGGGAAACCTGGACTGCAGCTGTATGAGCACTCGAACATCTACATTTATGGTAGGTACAAAACTGTACTATGTTCATCATGCATACAGCTGCAGTCATAACAGATGTAGAATCCCAAAGCTAAGTAAGGGTGGTAGGAACTAGGAGGGGCTAGGATGCCCTGCAGGACTGCTGTGGCAAAGCCCGCTTTAGATTTTGAGTATAGTGGGAGGTGATAGTGCTTGCAGAAAGTGTGCACTGAACTCCAGGTGGCTGCTTCCAAAATGTCCTTGGTAGGGACCCCCTTGAGGAAGGCTGCAGAGGTAGCTGTGGCTCTGGTGGAGTGGGATCTGATGCATGCAGGCACAGTTTTTCCATGAAATGAGTAACAAAAGCGTATGCAGTGGGCTATCCATTTTGAAATTGTCTGTTTGGAAATAGCCTTTCCTTGAGGACCTGCAGCATAGGACACAAAGAGCTGCTCAGATTTCCTGAATGGCTTTATCCTGTCTAAATAGTAACAAAGTTGTCTGTGAATGGCCAAGGAATGTAGTAGTCTTTCCCCTTTGTTTTGTGGATTAGGATAAAAGGTAGGTAAGTGGACAGTCTTATTCAAAGCTACACTGGATACTACCTTTGGCATAAAGGTAGGGTTGGTTCATAAGGAAACTCTGTCCTGATGGAAAATGATGAAAGGTTGCACAACCATGAGGGCCTGTAGCTCCAAAACCCTGCGTGCTGAGGTGATAGCTAGAAGAAAGGCTGTTTTCCATGACAAGTACTGTAACTCTGTTGAAGAAGCTGGCTCGAAGGGAGGAAGGGTCAGCTTTTCCAATACGAAGTTAAGGTCCCAAGCAGGGACTGGTGGTTTCCAGTGTTGTCTTGGCCAGTTTGGAGCAATGAGAATCATTTTCGGCCTCTCTGCTCTGGCTTTTAATAGAACTTTGGGCAGCAGAGGAAGAGGCGGGAAGGCGTAGACTGTCAGTGTTGCCCAATTGAAGGAAAGTGCGTCCACTTTCCAGGCCTGTGGATGATAGGTCCTTGAACAAAATTTTTTCAACTGGCAATTTCTGTGGGTAGCAAAGAGATCTATGTCTGGCTGTCCCCATGCCTGAGTTATCTTTGTGAAAACTTGAGGATGCAATTTCCATTCATGTGGATCTGTTATATTTCTGCTTAGGTTGTCTGCCAGTGTGTTGTCCTTCCCTGGCAGGAATTGTGCCTGTAGTTGAATTTGCAATTCCAGTGCTGTGTTCCATAGGGTCATGGCTTGCCTGCACAGGGGGTATGAATGAGTTCCCCCCTGTTTGTTTATGTACCACATCATTGTGGTGTTGTCTGTCCTTATCAATAGCTGGCCTGGATGCAGTAGGTCTTTGAAGGTCATAATAGCATTTTGCACGGCTAGCATTTCCTTTTGGTTGATGTGAAGGTGCTTCTCTTTTCGGGTCCATTTTCCCTGAATGCACTGATCTGTCATGTGTGCTCCCCAGGCATAGTCTGAGGCGTCTGTTGTGATGATTTGAGTTGCTTGAGGTACACAGAAAGGAAGACCTGTGTTTCTTTGGCAAGCTTGAGCCCACCACAAAAATTCCTTTTGAAGGCAAGGAATGAGTGGAATAATTGCTTCCAAGCTGTGGCTGTGTTGAGACCATAGGTTTTTTAGGTACCATTGAAGTTTCCTCATATGCAGCTTTGCACATGGGATTAGTAGGATGCAAGATGCCATGAATCCCAGAGCCTGCAGGACTTTCCTTGCAGTTAGCCTGGTGTAAGTTGCCATTTTTCTGAAGTATTGAGAGAGTTGCCCTTGCTTGTCTGGCGTGAGGTAGGCCATCTGGGTGGTTGTATCCAAGCTGGCACCCAGGAAAATTATTTGTTGAGAGGGTATTAGTTTTGATTTCTTTTTGCTGACTCTGTATCCCAGGAAGTTCAATAGTTTTATTACAAACGCCAGGTGCTGCAGTAGTATGTCCTTGCTGTCCGCTTGGATCAGGCAATCGTCCAGATATGGGTAGATTTGTATCCCTTGTAGTCTGCAGAAGGCGATTACTGATGCTGGGCATTTCGTAAACACTCTGGGCGCAGTAGATAAGCCAAAGGGCAATGCAGAGAATTGGTAATGGGTTGAACCTGCAAGAAATCCGAGGTATCTTCTGCAATCTTGTCTGTTAGGGACATGCAGGTATGCCTCCTTGAGGTCCAATGTTACCAGCCAAGACTACCTGCCCAGCATGGGAAGAAGCTGCTGTAATGTGAGCATCTTGAATTTTGGCACCTGTAGATATGTGTTTAGGATGGATAGGTCTAAGATAGGTCTCCAATCTTTGTCTTTCCTTGGTACCAGGAATAGTCTGGAATAAAACCCTTGACCTTGTTCTTTTGCAGGTACCTCTTGAATTGCTTTCATGTCCATGAGAGCTGAAATTTGTTTTTGTGCCTCTGCCCTTTGATTTTGTGGCAGGTTTGGCATGCCACTCATTTTTGGAAGGGTGTGAAAGTGGAACCTGTAGCCTCTGTCTATAATGTCCAGACTCCAGTTGTCCTTTGTAACAATATGCCACTTTTTTGAGAATAATGTCAGTTTTCCGCCCAAAGGTGCTGCCATTAAAGCTTTGCTTGGCAGGTGTAGGGGGAAGTCATTGTGTCTGTTTTCTAAAAGACTGTGATCTATCTTCTCCACCTCTTGGGGTTGGTGCTTGCCACTGTCTGGTTCTGAAAGATCCTTGAGGTTGCTCTCTACCCCTTGGACGCCTGTATCTGCCCCTGTGAGGTCTGTTCGTGGCTGGAAAGGACCATTTTTTTGAAGGCCAGTTTCTGCTGAAACGTGGAGGCTGTACCTGCAGGAAATCTTTCACTGTTTGTATTGATTTCGCTTTTTCTTCCATTTTCTTTAGCACCTCCTCAGCTTTAACACCAAACAATACATCTTTTTGAAGAGGTGCATCTAATAATTTAGCTTTGACATGATCTGGTAAGTTTGCTCTTTGAGCCAAGCATGCCTACGTATAACAGACCCCGTAACAGCAGCTCTACATGAGGCCTCTAAAGCATCAAAACCACACTGCAAGGTATGTTTTCCCACTTGGTCTGCACCATGCAACAAGTCTTGCAACTCTTTTAAATCTGGTTGTTCTGGTTGTGTCATCTTGCTTTTCAGCTGGGATATCAAAAACTGTTGATACTTTAACATATGGAACTGACAGTTTAATGCCCTCATGGTTAAAGTGGCCGAGGTGTACACCTTTTTCCCCCACCTTTCTAAAGCTCTGGAATCTCTCTCTGAAGGTAATGGGTTTTAGCATTAGAGGCCTTAATTCCCTTGGGACCCTGTGAAATAGTTTCTGGGTCAGCAGTATGGCTTTTATATAGGAACTGGTGAGAATCAGGAACCCGGTAATACCTGTCTGGTTTAACAGGAGCTGGAGGCAAAGAATCTGGATTAAGGCTGGCTTCTGTGTACACATCATCCAATATATCTAAAACAGGAGGGATAGCCAGAGGCCTATGCTGGGGGAGCAGAAGAAATTCCCTGAGCCTTTTCTTGGAATCTGAATAATCTTGGCCTTCCCAGTGAAAGTGTTCCCTCAGTGTATGCAGGGTTTCCCCAAAAGAGAAGTCCTCAGGGGGGAGACCGAGGGAATAGACTCCTCTGCATCAGAGTCTTTGAATGGAGAATAGGCATAATCCTGGTCCTCAGATAGCTCTGAGGTAATAGAAGCTTGATCTGAGGAAGGGTAGTCTTCCTCTAATCTGGGCCTTTTGTCAGAGTGGGGTTGAGAACCCCTGATAAGAGTAATCAAATCCTCAGCCATTTTAAACATGTGTTTTTTAGGCATGGTGCCTTGACAGGGGGTCTGAGGAACCTGTTTTTTGGTTTTCATGGCTGCTTTAGATTTAGCGAAGGCTTTAATAGAGAAGGAGGAAGGCCTGAAGACCCCTTGAGAAATGGCAGGCCTGTTTAAATTCTGAGTTTCCCCGCCAGGAGTGGCGTCGGTATCTGTAGTAGGAATGGGGGCCTAGGAGCCTGCGACCTCGGGTACTGAAGACACCGGTAATGCATTGTCATCGGTACTCAGGGGCTGTGTAGGCAGCTCGCTGAGTACTGGAGAACCGGTAGTCGGCCTTAGCGTGGTTTCAGTAGGTGGTGCGGACCTCGTATGTCGGTCCTTATCTTTGCGTCTTTTGCTCAAAACTGGAGTCTGAGTATCCGACGACATAATATAATTAATTTTTTTGCCAAAAAAGTGAAGGGCAAATTCCGCCCGACGCTTAATAGTGCGCTTGTTGAATCTAGCACAAAAACGGCAGGCCGAGACGTTGTGGTCTGAGCCTAAGCAAGGTATACAGAAAGAGTGGAAATCCTTATGCGGTATTTGCTTCCCACATGAAATGCAGTTATTAACTTTGTCTGACATCGGTCTGAGGCAAGAAAAGTTTCCCCAACGGGGTACTTAGCTTTCAAGAAGACTTCGGCTGAAATACTTTCGTAAATCTCAGGTGCTGGCCGACTGGCACTTGCGAACTGCTTCTGCTTCGGGCACCGTGCGGCAAGAAAGACTGAAGAAAATGGCGTCGGCTGCCTCTTTTATACCCCTGCCGCACTGTCAGGGAAGAAGCGACGACAACCGACGCCGGACCTAGACTTTGGAATTCGGCCGACCGAGGACCCGCCTGACAGCAGGATAACCCATCTGTTATGACTGCAGCTGTATGCACGATGAACATCAGCAAGTCCATTCTGCTTCCATAAATCTTGTAATGGCAAAGAAACTGTTCTCCAGATCCTCCTTTATGATCTCTTCCAGGTCTCCAAAATATACACCTCTGCTTTTCTTATTTGCCCTACGGTAGTATTTATTAAAGCATTGGGTACAATCCAATATATGTACTCTATGCCTAGATTCATAAATATTCAACTAGATCCAAGCATAATCCTGCTTATTCTGGTGCCATTTTGTCTCTCAGCTTCAGTCTTTGCTTGTGTAACTCTTCTTAGCATATTATGAATACTCCTAACCCTTCTATATGAAAAAAAAAAACAGTAAAGCAAAGGTCAAAAAATGGATTTAAAGTGCAATGCATTTTTTTCTTTTCTCAATTCTTACCAAATACATTTAAGCTTTATAAGCAATGTAACTAAAGCTGCACTGTGAAACTGAATTTATAATGTGCCTCAATAGTGAATGGAGACTTGTAATTTGTACTTCCCTACAATACATAAAACCCAAAACTGCAATGATTGTATTAGAAAATACAGTTTAACAAAAGATTAATTGCTTGTCTGTATCACCTGGTATTACTGGAAAATTTGACCTTTTGTAACTGTAATGCAATGTCAGAGTTTGTACAAGTTTGCAGGGGGTGGTGGTGGTGGGGGGGACTTTCCTCTAACAGGTTAATGTTTTGTTTTTCCCCTCGATGTTCTAATATTACATTTTTGACTTTGTGGTTGCACTTTGGTCATACACACACACAGGTATTTACATATTTTATGCAAGATGCAGCTGTCTTCTAATATTCAAATGGGTAAACAAGGTCCTTGCATTAACAGAACTAGCAAGTATACTGGTGGTCACAGTGTGTTACTTAACAACAATCCCACAGAAGGTGAAAGGTCAAGGTATTAGATTTAGTTTATGCTTGTATTTTTTTTTTTTTTTTTGCTTTATATTTTTGCTCCCTATACCTTACTGACCATTGGGATTCATTTCCCTTAGCCTGTTGAAGGCAGTTAATTTGCTTCCCCAAGAGATGGCAGCCTTGTAGCCCACTCACTCTTACTAGGGGTGACAGCACAGCAGAGAGCAGTGCTGTCATCATGCCCAGTAGACCACCCTGGAGGTGTGTGCACAACGGGAGTCAGCAAGGTCATGTTGCTTACTTCAATAAACAAATTAATTCTCATGAATGTTCTTTTCCCCTTTGAGCCAGTGCTCAACTGGAATCTGTTTCCGTTCAGGATTCTACAGTAGGAACAAGGACCCTTGGCATATAGCAAACTCGCTCTCCTCAAGAAACAAACGTAGTGACCACTCACAAACTACTCGCTGCTCAGCTGAGAAATGATACCAGTCTGTTGTAAAAATCCACAGAAATGTTTTATTAACCAAGAGGTTAAGCGCTTTCACTCATATCACATGAGCTTCATCAGAACAAAGTACAAATTCAAAAAACCACTTTAAATACTGTTCAAATTGGCGCCAAAAACTTCTTAAAGCTATAGCATAATAAAAATAAAATACAATTTATACATAATAATAAATACAGTGTAATCAATTGGAATTTCATACAAAAATTACATAGTCATAACTTAATGAGTAGATTTAAAATTTTTGAAATGTCAAAACTAAAAACTCCTGTAATATATAAATATTTGTTGTTAAAGAAATTCAGTTTTTCAACATTAAAGCTGATTTCACTGAAATATAATCGTTAATACCTGGTGCAGTCATAGCATCAGTATATAACTGCCACCAGTATTCTCTATAAGCTAACACATTTTTGATGTTGCCTCCCCTAGGGTCAACATTCACCGTTTCTAATATTGCAAACTTGAAATGATGTGTAGAACCCTCCTTATTTATATGCCTATAGAGGGCGTTTTTGGTATCCTTGGTTTTGATACTGTAACCATGAGCATAAATTCTTTTTTTGAATTGTCTCTGAGTCCTTCCTATATAATAGGCGGAACAGCACATACACTTAGCTAAATAGATGATCATGTTAGTGTTACAATTGCCTTTCCTAAACCTCACACAAGTCTTGTTTATGTTGTCCAAAATTATATTATTTGTGTCTAAGATATCCTTACACTGATTGCATGCCCCACATTTCTTTGTGTGCGTGTCAGTGATTGAACTGTTTTTAGAGTTGCATTCAAAAAGATGTTTTAAATTCCTACCCATTTTGTAGACAAACTTAGGTTTATATCCAAGAATGTTATATATTTCTTTATCATTGTATAATATTTCCCAATTCTTGTTCATAATGTCTTTTACTGCATAAGAGTGGGGGCCATATTCAATAATGCATGCTCTATTAAATTTATTAGTATCTGCAATATCCACTTGAGCGGTGTTTATAACAGTACATGTCACCTCTTTGGTATTAGTGCCTAATAGAGGTGTATACTTCTTACCCCACTGGTCGATAACAAATTTACTAGTGTCTGTTAGCAGTTTTTCATCATAGCCTCTTTCTCTAAATAAATTAGTGATGAAAGTAACTTCCTCGATCATATCTGCATAATCAGATGTCATCCTGAGTGCACGAACGAGCTGTCCTTTGAATATATTAAGTTTAAGTTTGTCAGGGTGATTACTGCTGTATTCCACATAGGAATTGGTAAAAGTGCTTTTTCTGTGTATCCTGGATTTAAATCTCACCCCATCATAAGATATTAGGGTGTCCAGATAAGCTACTCCAGTGGAATTGCATTCAAAGGTGAATTTTAAAAATGTGGAGCTGTTGTTCAGATATTTAACAAAATCATCCAAAGATTTGTAATCACCATTCCACAGGATATAAATGTCGTCTAGGTAACGGGAGTAATAAACAATGTTCTCAGAATATTTGCTGTTAAATATATGAGTCTCCTCCCAATCTAATAGCACTAAATTAGCATAGATGGGGGCACATGCTGCCCCCATAGCTACACCTTGTGTTTGTCTGAACCTTTCACCCTTGAAGAATATGTAATTATAGTCTAATACTATATTCATCAGTTCAGATATCAGTCTTATCCTGTCCCAGCTCATTTTAGTGTGTTTAACCATGCTGTTGGTAAAAGCAGTAATCCCTTCACTATGTGGGATGCATGTAAACAAGTCAACTACATCAATGGATGACATTAATAAATTTTGACATTTGGTGTCTATGGGAAAATTCTTCAGAAATGTCCAGGAATCTTTCACCAGATGTTTGATTCCCAAGCTGATGGATTTAAGGAAGGTGTCTATTACCACCCCTAAGGGAAAAGTTTTTGATCTGCTCCCTGAAATAATGGGGCGGAAAGGGGGTTCTAAAATGTTTTTGTGCACCTTCGGAATGCCAACAATAGTGGCCATGTAAGGGAATTCTACCATCATAAAATTGTGTAAATCTACTGTGATTCTACCTTCCGTCAAAAAGTCATCCAGAAACATGTCTATCCTTCTATATGCTGAATTGACTTCATTCAACGACACCACTTCATAATTTCCTGAACAGTGCAAGATGTCATATATAATAGAACTGTATAAAGAAGCGTCAAATAATACAATTCCTCCACCCTTATCAGGTTTCATTATACGTACACTTTTATTATGTCTTAGCTCATCAAATAATCTCTGTTCATCAGGAGTGAGATTTTTGTTCACTTTATTGTGTTTGGCTACATTATTGTATCTATATAATTCCCTGGAAACTTTGTTTTCATACACCTGTATCAATATGTTGTTAGTAGGAATAAATGTGCTTTTTTTCTTAAGTTTCCCCTGTTGTGCTGTAGTTTCAGGTTGTTCTCTAAACATCAAAGCCAGATTTAACTTTCTGGTGTATAACTTCAGTTCATTTACACTATCAACAATATTAAAGTGAGTAGTGGGTATGAAATTCATACCTTTAGAAAGAAGGCTAAAATATGTAGTATCCAGATGGACATCACAATAATTGAATATCTTAAAATCCTTATATTCATATGTGATGCCATCCAGCGGGGTGGCAATGATCTCCTGTGTAATGTGAGTATTAGTCACACTTTTTAGTATTTTTTCTCTTCTTCCATCCACCCCCCTGTTTCCATCTTGGAAGATACCTTCTCTTGGGTTTCTGAAAAAAATCATTGTCGCTCCCAGCAACATGCCTTACTTCCTGCTCACCAAAATCATTGCATAAATTGCTTTCCCTAGGGTAAAAATGATCTGTGTTATTATAGGATTTTAAGATATTCAATTATTGTGATGTCCATCTGGATACTACATATTTTAGCCTTCTTTCTAAAGGTATGAATTTCATACCCACTACTCACTTTAATATTGTTGATAGTGTAAATGAACTGAAGTTATACACCAGAAAGTTAAATCTGGCTTTGATGTTTAGAGAACAACCTGAAACTACAGCACAACAGGGGAAACTTAAGAAAAAAAGCACATTTATTCCTACTAACAACATATTGATACAGGTGTATGAAAACAAAGTTTCCAGGGAATTATATAGATACAATAATGTAGCCAAACACAATAAAGTGAACAAAAATCTCACTCCTGATGAACAGAGATTATTTGATGAGCTAAGACATAATAAAAGCGTACGTATAATGAAACCTGATAAGGGTGGAGGAATTGTATTATTTGACGCTTCTTTATACAGTTCTATTATATATGACATCTTGTACTGTTCAGGAAATTATGAAGTGGTGTCGTTGAATGAAGTCAATTCAGCATATAGAAGGATAGACATGTTTCTGGATGACTTTTTGACGGAAGGTAGAATCACAGTAGATTTACACAATTTTATGATGGTAGAATTCCCTTACATGGCCACTATTGTTGGCATTCAAGGTGCACAAAACATTTTAGAACCCCTTTCCCCCATTATTTCAGGGAGCAGATCAAAAACTTTTCCCTTAGGGGTGGTAATAGACACCTTCCTTAAATCTATCAGCTTGGGAATCAAACATCTGGTGAAAGATTCCTGGAAATTTCTGAAGAATTTTCCCATAGATACCAAATGTCAAAATTTAATAATGTCATCCATTGATGTAGTTGACTTGTTTACATGCATCCCACATAGTGAAGGGATTACTGCTTTTACCAACAGCATGGTTAAACACACTAAAATGAGCTGGGACAGGATAAGACTGATATCTGAACTGATGAATATAGTATTAGACTATAATTACATATTCTTCAAGGGTGAAAGGTTCAGACAAACACAAGGTGTAGCTATGGGGGCAGCATGTGCCCCCATCTATGCTAATTTAGTGCTATTAGATTGGGAGGAGACTCATATATTTAACAGCAAATATTCTGAGAACATTGTTTATTACTCCTACCTAGACGACATTTATATCCTGTGGAATGGTGATTACAAATCTTTGGATGATTTTGTTAAATATCTGAACAACAGCTCCACATTTTTAAAATTCACCTTTGAATGCAATTCCACTGGAGTAGCTTATCTGGACACCCTAATATCTTATGATGGGGTAAGATTTAAATCCAGGATACACAGAAAAGCACTTTTACCAATTCCTATGTGGAATACAGCAGTAATCACCCTGACAAACTTAAACTTAATATATTCAAAGGACAGCTCGTTCGTGCACTCAGGATGACATCTGATTATGCAGATATGATCGAGGAAGTTACTTTCATCACTAATTTATTTAGAGAAAGAGGCTATGATGAAAAACTGCTAACAGACACTAGTAAATTTGTTATCGACCAGTGGGGTAAGAAGTATACACCTCTATTAGGCACTAATACCAAAGAGGTGACATGTACTGTTATAAACACCGCTCAAGTGGATATTGCAGATACTAATAAATTTAATAGAGCATGCATTATTGAATATGGCCCCCACTCTTATGCAGTAAAAGACATTATGAACAAGAATTGGGAAATATTATACAATGATAAAGAAATATATAACATTCTTGGATATAAACCTAAGTTTGTCTACAAAATGGGTAGGAATTTAAAACATCTTTTTGAATGCAACTCTAAAAACAGTTCAATCACTGACACGTACACAAAGAAATGTGGGGCATGCAATCAGTGTAAGGATATCTTAGACACAAATAATATAATTTTGGACAACATAAACAAGACTTGTGTGAGGTTTAGGAAAGGCAATTGTAACACTAACATGATCATCTATTTAGCTAAGTGTATGTGCTGTTCCGCCTATTATATAGGAAGGACTCAGAGACAATTCAAAAAAAGAATTTATGCTCATGGTTACAGTATCAAAACCAAGGATACCAAAAACGCCCTCTATAGGCATATAAATAAGGAGGGTTCTACACATCATTTCAAGTTTGCAATATTAGAAACGGTGAATGTTGACCCTAGGGGAGGCAACATCAAAAATGTGTTAGCTTATAGAGAATACTGGTGGCAGTTATATACTGATGCTATGACTGCACCAGGTATTAACGATTATATTTCAGTGAAATCAGCTTTAATGTTGAAAAACTGAATTTCTTTAACAAATATTTATATATTACAGGAGTTTTTAGTTTTGACATTTCAAAAATTTTAAATCTACTCATTAAGTTATGACTATGTAATTTTTGTATGAAATTCCAATTGATTACACTGTATTTATTATTATGTATAAATTGTATTTTATTTTTATTATGCTATAGCTTTAAGAAGTTTTTGGCGCCAATTTGAACAGTATTTAAAGTGGTTTTTTGAATTTGTACTTTGTTCTGATGAAGCTCATGTGATATGAGTGAAAGCGCTTAACCTCTTGGTTAATAAAACATTTCTGTGGATTTTTACAACAGACTGGTATCATTTCTCAGCTGAGCAGCGAGTAGTTTGTGAGTGGTCACTACGTTTGTTTCTTCAGTTTTTCCAGTTGCTCGTTTTTACGTTATCTCCTCAAGAAGGGGAAACCTGTCATAACATCACTCATTTCTTCCTCATGTCAGCTGCAGCAGGTGCCTGAGCCACTATTCTAACTCATGTTCCCAGGGCTCTCCAGAGCTGGCCAATTCTTTTATTTATAAAGTATGTCATTAGAACTAAATCAGTATTTTAAACCAAGAAAACTGCATCTTCCTGGCAGCTAACCACAAATACAAGAACATTTTAAACCTGGATAGCCATACCATCAGAATGGTGAATCTTGGTAAAAATGTTGCACAAGTTAGAACCTTGCAAGATTAGAAACATCCAACACACTCTTTTGCTTTGTTTCCTCTATGTAGCTCTTCCCTATAGCAGAGGAATTGCGTCTGAAACATTTTTTCAAATTCTGCACTGTTAATTTGTTTGTTTGTGTCTTTCGGCTTTTCCCGGTTAGGGGTCGCCACAGTGGAACTCCGGTCCGCTAATGATTGGCAGTTGATTTTTACATACCAGCTTACCAGGCCTGACACACAACCTTCAATGAAGGTATGCCCATTTACGCATATCTTCATGCAGAAGACTCTCTACCTGAGAATTGAACCAGACAGTGTCTTACTGTGAGGCGACAACGCTACCGCAGCACCACCACCGTGGTAAATTCTGCAGACTGTTAATACCGTTCATCATTTAGGGCTTCTAACATCAAGATCTCCTTAAGGGCTTGCAAGGTTTCATACAACAGAGACTTGCCAAAATTAGAGCAGATTTCATTTTAGCCCTCAAAAGATGGCAAAACACCACCTTTTCAGACATTTTCATCATACTCTATTCAAAGTATAAAGACATTAATTCTACTGAAACTAACACCTTAATGAGAAATTAACACTTTACTCCAAATAACTGTGAAAACAGATTCCAAATCAATGTCCAACAGTTGGGAGAAGGGCCTTACTAGTGTAAATATTCCTTCTAAACCAATCCAGCAACAGTCAGTACAGTGGCACAACAGGTAGCACACTCTCCTTTGGTGCAAAAGACTGTGGGTTCTGTTTCTACACCCAGCAGATACTTTGCTCACTCAGCAATGCAGTTTAATGGTGTTGCAGTCTTGCTTGTCTCACACTTCAAATGAGATGCTAAACAGAAGCCCCATCTGCCTGAGTTGGTGGTAGCTCAGGTGGATGCAAAACATCTCATAGCACCTAATGAAAGGAGTACAAGTCCTGAGATGCCCTGGCCAAAATTTCCACTAGTAGTATAAATACCACTTTGGAACCCATGAAAAGATGCTACAAACCTAGTGGGATTAACCCAGTTTAAGATAAATTAAAAGAAAATAATAAAATGAAACCACCCTTGGAAAATACAGAGCACCTTCAAGATTTGTTGGTTATAAATATTGAAAAGACAAAATGTCAGCTTTTAAATTATTGTAAAGGCCTGACCATTCCTATGAATATTTGTTATACCAGCAGACTTAGGTGGAGCTTCTTGTGCCTGGGTGCACACCATTATATTTACGTAAATCCTCAAAATTTTGAGTATTTCAGCCCAGCATCTCTTAGGTTAAGGGAATTTAGTAGTAGGTCAGTTAATAATTCTACCAGGTTACAGACAATTTCATTAATAGTACCTTGCAGAGAAAAAAACATAGGCAGGGTCCTAATCATGCTCAGCATACTAAATGGGCATGCCTAGGCTGAATTAAAATGGCTCTCACCCTCAGAAGATAGCCTTCTCATGCTAGACCTCTTCTCCAATCCCATTATGCATTTGAAAGTCCATCTCTTCAGTTTCTCAGGAGACACAACTCTCCACATACAAGGAGGAGTAGTACAGCACTAGCAGGCCAGGAAACAGGATAAAAGGTATCTGAAACCTTAAGTGTGGCCTGCTCATTTAGGTTAGATGATGGAAGCAAGGTACAGTATTACTGAAAACTGTATGTCAGACAACTTTACAGTTAAGTGCACATTTTTTGGATATGACAAATGGTCTAGCTTCAGTAACCAGTAGGACAGTTTTCAGAAAATCATCCCAAATGGTCCTGGCCATAACATTCCTTTGACAGTGGTAGCACCAAATGACTACCACTACACCTTGCTATGGAAAAAATGTCCTGTTCACATTGCTTGACAAATGTAGTTTGCATACATTAAGTGGCCACCGCTCACATCCATCCACTGTGGTGCTAGGCCAGATAAGGAAGTTTAACTGAACAGGCCTAGAACTCAGATTCACTTTACTAAATTTATGGCAACTAAGAAAAGGATCTTCCATGAGAAAAAGTTACAATCCTTCTTAGCTAGTGGTTCAAAGGGAGGCCTGATAAAACATTTTTGGATGAAGCAAAGGTCCCATGATGGGAAGGGGTCCCTAATGCTATAGACCAGAGATGCCTTTAAGGAATGTATTGCTGACTTTCAATAAAGTAAAATATATGGGCTTGCCTCCAGTGTTAAAATTTGATAAAGCAACCACATGTGCCTTGCTAGACCAGTAACTCAGGCTTTTGTCAAGTTAGCCAAAAGACTCCTTTTCATCTATACTGGAGTATCTTTGGATATATATCCCAAAAGACATGGATATATATCCCAAAAGACATGCGTCTGGAGCATTTCTACCCAGGGCCTCCACTGAAAACAGGCTCTGTCACAGTAGGACTTGCCTGACAAACAAATGTTAAATAAATATTCCATTCTTATGTTCATACAGAAAGAAAAAAACATCCATTTGACTTTGCAGGCCTTCCTCATGCACAGTTTCTGTGATGATCTGAAGACAATGACTTTCTTTGGGTAAAGGGAACTAACTACTAGTTAAGGTCAGAACTGCAAAAGGTGTACAATGTCGGCTTCAGTGTAAAGGCCCAGGTAATTTTTTTGAGAAGATATTGGAAACCAGCTTTATCATAACCAAAAGGAACCATGAGTCTTTTTCTTGCCTTATGCACTTTGGCTTTCTGATAGATTTGTATCAATGGCATGGGTGGGGATACATATGTGGGACCTGTGGTAATCATGCAATTGTAGTTACAGTGGATATAGAAAATATACAAACCCCTGTTAAAATGCCAGGTTTTTGTGATATAAAAAAAAATGACACCACAGTAAATCATTTCAAAACCTTTCCCACCTTTAATGTGACCTATAACCTGTACAATTCAATTGAAAAATAAATCTGTCTGGGAAAAAAATACAAAAAATAAAAAACGTATAATATGCAGGTTGCATAAGTGTGCACACCCTTAAACTAATACTTTGCTGAAGCACCTTTTGATTTAATTACAGCATTCAGTCTTCTTGGGTACACACCTGCCATCAATTAAAGAGACTCTGATTAACCCCAAATAAAGTTCAGCTGTCCTACTAGGATTTCCCTGAAATTTACTCATTTGCCTGCTACAGCAAAAGCCATGGTTTGCAGAGAGCTTGCAAAGCATCAAAGGGATCTCATTATTGAAAGGTATCAGTCAGAAGGGTACAAAAACATTTCTGCAACTCACAAACACCTCTGTCCCACTTAGCTTCCCCTCGTTTTTCCTCTCATTCCATCCTGTAACTTTATTTTTACATTTTATTTCACTATGCATACCTTTTTACTCTCCATACTCCTGCTTACTCTCACATCCCCATACAAATCACTACCCATCATCCATAAACATCCTATCAATACAAATATAAATGATTTCAAGTACCCAAAGGAAATACTATCTCACCTTCTATCTTACCTACAAACACCTAACTTCCTAAAATAAAAATACCTCCATCTTACAAGCCAAAATCAAAATATTAGACTAAGCATATTATATATTCCCTATTATCATTAAGATCTAAACTCCATCCCACCTCAATACTCATATCTGGTGACATTCATCCCAATCCAGGTCCAAACTCTAACTCTTGTCCCACTCTAAACCCCACTCCCACCTCAGCCTATCTACTCTCACCACACAAACAAACCTTTTATTCTGTAAATATCCAAAGCATTCTCAACAAAGTCTCCCAGTTTCATGCATGGATAGCAAATTACTCTCCAGATATTATTTTAGTTACTGAAACTTGGCTTAAACCTCATAACCTCAATAAACAGATTCTCCCTCCTGGCTGTAACATAATCCAGCTTGACAGTACTCACAAAAAGGGAGGTGGAGTGGCAATATGATTACAGTAAACCTTAAACTTAACTATACTACCATTACTATAGTAGCCATCTACATTCCACCAGGTGATAACATTCCCCTGTTGGAAAATATTCTCTCTTATCTCTCCCTGAACACCCCAAATGAAACTATCCTTCTTGGTGATACAAATGTAAATTGGCTATCCCTCAACCAAGGATCCCCACACCATATAATCCTATATGGATTTATTCAGTTAATTACCAGACCAACACATATTAACACCTACTCCTCAGGTACCCTCTTAGCTTGGATACTTGTCTCAACCCCCTCTAAATATCACAATCCAGAAACCCTTCCTGACTCTCTGAGTGACCACTCACCTATAAAAGTGCTAAGATATGCACAATATCTCCCTAAACCACACAAATGTATCAGTAGACAATCTCAAAAACTTTAACTCAGAAACATTCAAAACCCTTATTTTAAGAGTTCACTGGGACTTTCTCACCCAGCTCCCCTTAGATGATGCTGTCATAGCCTTCAACTCCACTTTTCTGGCTATCTTAAACTCATTAGCCCCACTCCACAAAATTAATACAAAAGCAAAAATATCTCCCTGGTTAACTAAATCCACGTGAACTCATATGACATCTAGGAATAGGTCCTGAAAAAATGGCTACATACAAAAGACCCAGCTGACCTACAGAGATATTAAGAAAAAAGAAATCTAGTAAAAAAGCTTGTCAATATAGATAAAAAAGAATTCTACAAAAACCCTCCAACAGCACTAAAATCTGACTCAAAATTTTTTTGGCACACAATAAACCAAATACTTCAACTCAGTAACCCTACCCTCACCCAACCCTTGTCCTGAAAACTCTCCAGTAGAAACTGCCAACACCTTCAACACTTACTTCGACTCCATATCCAAACTTTAGTCCAAACTATTCTAAAATAAATACGCTCAAATGTCCAGTTTCTTCCTCAACCACTATCTCTATAAATACTATCTCCCTCAAGCCTGTGTCCACTGCTCTCATCAGAACACTGCTCTCTAAACTGAAACCTTGCTCAGTTTCTGCTGACAACATACCACCATACATACTCCAAATAGCTGCACATTCACTAGCTGTGCCCATCTCTATCATTCTAAATCAATCTATCTCTGAATCAAAAGTACTATCTATCTGGAAACAGTTCTGTACCCTAACTATACATAAAGGAGGCAACTCCAGTGAAATCTCAAATTTTAGACCTATAGCAATCCTCTGTCTAAGATACTATAAAAATGCATACATATACAAGTCATGCAACATCTCTCTCAGGAAAACCTACTCAACATGGCTTTAGGCCATAGCATAGCACATATACTGCTCTCCTGTCCTTTCTTAATACTATTTCCCTGGCCAGGGATGACCACAAACTTATCTCCTGTCTCTTCCTGGATCTCTCAAAGGCCTTTAATACTCTCTCTCACCCTCTACTACTAAACAAACTGTCTAATCTGAATTTCTCCCCAGCTACAATAGCATGGTTTGATAGCTATCTTACTGATAGACTCCAGTCAGTAAAATGGGATACTGCTCTATCCTCTCCCCTCCCAATAAAAATGGAAGTCCCTCAAGGATCCGTCCTAGTGCCATTACTTTTCAACATTTTCACCAACTTACTACATATCCTCCTGCCCACACTCATCTATTATCCAATACACAGATGACTCAACAGTGATAATAGCTAACTCACCCTCTGAACTCTTATCCACTACCCAGTCTTCCTTTAATTCAGTGGAAACATGGCTCTCAATCAACTTATCCTCAACCCAAAAAAAACAAAACTACTACACTTACTCCCAAAAACACTCAATCACATAAGGTCCTCCTTTTCTATCCTTTCCCTCAACAATACCCCTATAGAAGTAGAGTCTACTACAAAACTCCTTGGTATAACAATAGATGATCAATTAAAATTTGACCTTCACATAAATTGTATTAGTAAAACTCACCACAAACAAGGTTTATTATACAGAAACAAAATATTTCTCACACAAAAAGCCAGAGTTGCTCTTGCTCATGCTTAACTTCTTCCCTGCTTAACTTACTGCTCACAAATCCTCACTAACCTTAACTCCTCTTCTCTCACAAGACTAGAGTCTACTTACAACAAAATAGCTAGATTTGCTATTCAACAATCCTACAAATCCTATCACACTCACTCTCTCTGAAGTGCTTGAACTGCCTCACCTCCTGCTTGTTTCTCAGCTCCAAACCATACACTCTATTCTCTATCAGCCCTCTTATTGCCCAGCCTTACATTCTGTTATCTCCCATTATGCTCCCACAAGAAACCTACGTAGCACCTCCCAAGACTTACTGTCTATAAGCACAAGTCTAAAGCAGGGTGCAGCCTATACAGCTGCCACCTCACTATCGAATGGAACAGACTTCCCCTCGAAGTTCAAACACTCACACATCCCAAACAATTTAAACTAACCTTAAAAGAATATTTTAAAGGACAATGGATCTGCCATCACTCCAACCCTCCTTGATACACTCAGCATACCAAACTTCCCCTGTTTAACTTGGAACCCCACCTGAATTTTCTCTATTGTTTATGATTTGTATTTCTGAATTACCTGTAAAAATGTTGAATAAGTATTTAACTGAATATTTTTTGCTGCTAAATATCTGTACATGTACCATTACTTTCTGTACTATTGCATATAATAATAAAAACTGTAAAAACTGGAGCTTTTCTCCCTGGGCCTCTGCTGAAAAGGGGCTTCGGCTCAGTCAGACATTCCCAGTCAACAAATGGAAAATAAATAAATAAACATTGGATATACCATGGAGCACAGTTAAGACAGTCATCAAAAAAGTGGAGAAAATATGGGACAACAGTGACGTTGCAAAGAACTGGACGTCCCTCCAAAATTGATGAAAAGACAAGACAAAAACTGATCAGGGAAGCTGCCAAGAGACCTACAGCAACACTGAATGAGCTGCAGGAATTTCTGGCAAGTACTTGTGTACTACATTTGACAATCTCCTGTATTCTCCATATGTCTGGACTATGGGGTAGGGTTGCAAGATGAAAGCCTTTTCTTATACTGAAAAACATCTAGGCCTGGCTAAAATTTGCAAAACTATACATCAAATCTTCCAAAAGCACGTGGGAAAATGTGTTATGGTCTGATGAGACCAAAATTGAACTTTTTGGCCACAATTCCAAAAGTACATTTGGAGCAAAAACAACACTTCGCATCACCAAAAGAAAACCGTCCCCATGGTGGTAGCAGTATCGTGCTTTGGGGTTGCTTTTCTTCAGCTGGAACTGGGGCTTTTAGTCAAGGTGGAGGGAATTATGAACAGTTCCAAATACCAGTCACTTTTGGCCTAAAACCTTCAAGCATCTACTAGAAAGCTGAAGATGAAGAGGAATTTCACTTTTCAACATGACAATGACCCCAAACATACATCCAAATCAACAAAAGAATGGCTTCACCAGAAGAAAATTCAAGTTTTGGAATGGCCCAGCCAGAGCCCAGACCTAAATCCAATAGAAAATCCGTGGGGTATCCTGAAGAGGGCTGTGCACAAGAGATGCCCTTGCAATCTGACAGACTTGGAGCACTTTTGCAAGGAAGAGTGGGCAAATATTGCCAAGTCAATTTGTGCCATGCTGACAGACTCCTACCCAAGAAGACTGAATGCTGTAATTAAATCAAAAGGTGCTTCATCAAAGTTTTAGTTTAAGGGTGTGCACTCTTATGCAACTAGCTTATTCTAAGTTTTTTAGTTTCTATATTTTTCCCCTAACAGATATGTTTTTCAACTGAAGTGTACAGGTTATAGGTCACATTAAAGGTGGGAACATTTTTGAAATTATTTATTGTGGTCTCATTTTTTTATATCACAAAAACCTGGCATTTTAACACGGGTGTGCACACTTTTTATATCCAATGTATTTCACAAAGCATCAAAAAATGGAAACAAATGTCTGTTGGATCAGGTAGTTCACCTAGTGAAGGAAGAAGCCAGTCTTCAAAGCATGGAACAATTTTGATTCTTAGCATCTTCTAGTGAGTTATAGTAATTTCCTAACAAATGGTAAAAATCGAGACTGAAGGACAAACTTCTGAATGGGGAATGACTGGCTACACCCTTGACGTGCAGGAAAGCACAGTTGTGAACAATTACCATAAATGTAGATGTTCAAGTGTATTCACTGTTGCAGTTCTAACTTGTGGAATTTCCCACCATGGAAGCCCTGGCCTACCCGACTACCAGAGAATAGACCCCCCCCCTTTTGGAGCCCACAGATGCCCTATCTGACATCATTATGTTTGGGTATAAGGGTAGTCAACCAGAGCCATGATATCAGTACTTTTCTTGTCCCTAAAGGTAAGAACCCCCACCCCCAGATTGTCCCTGAGGCCCAAGTTCTGGGACCCTGTCATTAAGGAAAAAGGAGAAGTAGAATAGAGGCCTAAACCTGACTGAAAATGAGAAAGTCCCAGCCTACAGTGTAGGCTAGGGGGGAAGAAGGGAGGTAAAGAGTACTGCAACAGTGAATACACTCAGACATCTACATTTATGTTAAGTATACACAATTTTTTTGTGTGTTTCATTGTTGCAGTGCTAACTTGTGGGATGATTCCCAAACCTGGGAGGATGGAAGATTAACAAGAGGCAAGGATGCCCTGCAAGATGTCAGCAGCAAATCCTGCCCTAGACTTAGAGAAGGCAGAAATATGGTAATATTTGGTAAAAGTGTGCACCAAAGACCAAGTTGTTACCTCCAAAACGTCCCTAAGTGGGCACCCCTTTAAGAAATGCAGTAGAGGTATCAGTAGCCCTGGTGGAATGTGTCCTTACAGCATCAGGGGGTTTCTTATGGCTGAAACAGAAGGAGATACAGTGGGAAATCTATTTTGAGATGGCTTGCTTGGAGACAGGTTTCCCCCTGGCAAAGGCCACAAACAGATGGTCTGATTTCCTGATAATCTTGGTTTTGTCTAAGCAGTAATGCAGGTGCCTATGTACATCCATGAAATAAAGGATCCTTTCCTCCCTGTTCTGGGGGTTGAGAAAGAAGGTAGACAAATGTATGCACTGACTCAATGAGGTCTCTGATACCACCTTTGGTATAAAAGAAAGCTTAGTCCTAAGTGAGACTCTGTCTAGGTGGAAAATGAAGAGTTGCACACACACATTCGGGTCTGAAGCTCAAACTCTTCTGGCTGAGCTAATAGGAGAGCAGTAATCTTCCAGGTCAAAACTTTTAACTTAAGTGGAAACAGCTGGTTCAAAGGGTGGAAGGGTCAGTTTCTCCAACATAAATCTGAGGTCCCAGGGTGGAACTGGAGACTTTCTGGGAGGCCTAATATGAACAACCCCTCAAACTGTTTCATGAGGGGATGTGTAGAGAGAGGAAGCTAAGATACTCCTCCATAAAACTGTGTTTCAGGTAAGAGTCGTTTGTCAAAAAGGCTAGCCAAATAAGACAGGGTGAAAGGAATCTTGGCTAGATGATGGTTTTGTGCTTTTCGTCTGCACCATAGAGTGAATCTTTTCTATTTGGCAGAGTAATATTTCTTTTGCGGTAGGTCTCTTGGCTTTTTGGAATATCCAAGAGCTGTTTGTCAAGGAGAGGTTCCTTCCATGAAATCAAGGTATCATCCATGCTGACAAAGAGTGTCCGCAGGCTGAAGTGTACAATCTTGCCCCTGTCCTGTGTTAATAGGTCCATTCTTTTTGGCAGCTGCCATGGTTCCGGGCTGATTAGCAGAGGGTACCATTGCTGCCTGGGTCAATTTGAGGCTATTATCACTACCCTTTTGCCCCTCTTATCTTTAGCAATACCCTAGGGAGCAGTGGTATTGGAAGGAAAGCATAGAGGAAAAGGCCTATCAAAGTGAAAGTGAAAGCATCAGTCCTCCAGGCAGACTTCAATTCATCCCTAGAGCAAAACATTTTCAGGTGAGCATTTTCATTGGTGACAAAAAGGTCCATCATCAGCACACCCCATTTTTTGGCTATGGTGATAAATACTTCCTGATACAGCTACCAGTCTTAGGGGGGGTCTGAAAGACTTCTGCTGAGGTAATCTGTTAGTTAGTTGTGTACACCCGGTAAGTACTGTACTATGAGGTGCAACCCCAGGGAGTGAACAGGTCCCCAAAACATCCATTGCTAGGTGGAAAAGCAAATAAGAGTTGATCCCCCACTTTATGTACCACATAACCATGGTGCCAGGTCTTCACTAATAGTACTCCTGGCTTCCATTCGTTTTTGGAAGGCCATCAGGCCTTTTTGGACTGCCGTATGTTCTATCAGATTTATGTGTTTGTCTTTGAACTGGAGTCCCATTTTCCTTATGTCTGGAGGCAGCTGAAGTGGGCTCCCCAAGCTATTTCTGATGGATCTGTTGTCCGTTTGCTTCTGAGGAATGAATCAGAATGGGAGTCCTGGATTGAGGGAGCATGTCTGAGTCCACTAGGCGAATTCCTTCCTGAGACAAGGGTTCAGCTTTATCATTGCTGTGAGAAGTTGTGAATGCTGGGACCACACAATGAGGTACCACTGAAGTTTCCTCATGTGTAGTCTGGCCAAAGAAATCATAAGAATGTAATAAGCCATGTAACCAGGGCCTTGATGTACATTCTGGCTGTGAGATAATTCCTGACCATCATTTGCTTGAACTATAGGGTAAGGAATGCAACCTTCTCTAGAGGTAAGAAGGCCTTCAGGAGAGCTGAATCCAGTAGGGCCCCCAAAACACAATCCTGGACTGCGTTTGCTTGAGATTTCTGTGCACTGATGCCAGCATGGAGGTTAAAAGTTTTTGGTGAAAAGCATGTCCGATTTGATTTTTTTGGGGGTTGTTGCCTGGATGAGGCAATCAACCAAATGGGTAAATCTGAATCACCTTTATTCTGCAGAAGGCTATTAGAGGCGCTAGGCATTTTGTAAAGACCCTGGGAGCAGCAGACAAGCCAAAGGGCTATATATACATCTTTAAAATCTGGGATGACCATGAGAGCATTAGGAGAGATCATGGGTAGAAGTTTTTGATGAGTTAACATCTTGAATTTTGGGACCTACAGAAACTGGTTGAGTCTTGACAGGTCTAGTATTGGCTGCCATATGCCTTCTTTTCTGGGTATCAGAAGTGTCTGGAATAAAATACTCAAGTGCTCTGGTACTGGCTCCACAGAGCTGTGGGTGCACAGTAACTATCTGGGTCAATGCCTCATTTTTTTTGTTTTGGTGGGATGTCTGGGAAGCCAAAGGGGACCAAGGGTTGCTTGAATTTAAGCTTATAACCCTTTGCAATAATGTTTAGCACCCACTGATTTGTAGTAACGTGAACCCAAATTCTGTAGAATAGAGACAGCCTCCTCCTCCCTAGCCTGGAAGGGGGAAGGGGGGACAGGTAGGGGAAGGGAGTACCATGGCTGAGCCACTGTTGTTCCCTGCTAGGGGCCTACAGGCATGAGCCCCCTGGCTTAACGGGTTCTGATTGCCACTGCTTGGGCTGTTGGTGCTGTCTTTGGCTCCTTTCCCTGCTGGGCTTTCTTTGCCTAGCCTTGGGTTGGGAAGGAAAGGACCACTGCTTGGTGGGGTAGTTTCTGCTGATGTGAGGAGGCTGGACTTGAAGTCTTTAACAGTCTTCATGGACTTGGCCTTGCCTTCCATTTTCTTGAGTACAGTTACAGCCTTGGGATCAAAGAGAAATTCTTTATCCAAAAGGGTATCCAAGAGGTTGGATTTGACATGGTCTGGGAGGGGCTGTTCTCTCAAGCCAGGCATGTCTTTTTAGGACAGAACCTGTAACTGCAGCCCTACTTGAAGCTTTGCAAGCAGTGTAGATGTAGGAATTTGGCTACTTGACAGCAGGAGTTATAAAGGTCCAATAACTCCTTAGACCCTTCCTTGTCCTCCATGCCCATCAATTTCTGCTTCATTTGGTCCAGAATAATTTCCTGGTATTGACCACGTGAAACTGGCAGTTCAAGACCCACATAGTAAGGGTAGCAGAGCTGTAATTTTTTTTTGCCAAAACTATCTAAGGCCACTTCCTTGTCAGAAGATAAGGGATTTTTGGGCAAGCTAGTTTTTGCTCCTTTAGGGCCCGAGGTCACAACCTCAGGGTCTGCTACAGGGTTCTTAAAGAGATGTTTGTATGATTCCAGAACTCTAGAAAACTTATCTGACTATCTATGAGCAGGAGGGACGGAGTCTGTCTTTAAGGAGTCCTGGAAAACATCTACCACCTCCAAGACAGGAGGGAATAGCAAGGAATTTGCATTCAGGGAGGTTAAGAAATTCCCTAAATCTTTTCTTAGATTGTGGTTAGTCTTGTGCTTCCCACCTGAAATGTTCCCTCAAGGTGTGAAGAGTTTCCCCAAAAGAAATATCCTTAGGAGAGGAGGCCAATACAAGATTCTCCTCTAAGTTTGAATCCCCAAAGGAGACCAAAGAAGCACCTTCTTCAATGTAAAATCCTCCTGGTCAAAGTCCTCATTTGAATCAAAAGAATCAGAGAGGTTTTCTGGAGGAGTGTCTTTGTTTTACTTAGAGAAATCTCAAAGAGACCACTTGGATCTAACCAGAGAGATTAGATCTTCGTCTAGCCTCACAAGATCCTGTTGATATACCTGGGAATGGGAGCTGGTAGGCCTACACTGAGACTGGGCTGGAGCCACTTTTTTTGTGAGTGGCCTTAGGTTTTTGCCTGTGACTGACCTCCGGCCCAGAATGGAAAACCACCTCACATGGGCGAAAGGCTGTTGCAATGTTTAGGCAATAAGAAACTCCATCATCTGTCTTAGCATGGCTGTCAGAAGCTGGAACCTGCATAGTGGCCCTGGACACAAACTATGAACGGAGTCCTACGGCTTGAAAAAATGTCAAGGGACCTGAAGCATAGTGACATCAGATAGGGTGACCTCCGGCTCCAGAAGGAAGGAGACTATTCTTTGGTAGTTGGACCAGCCAAGTACTTCCATGGTGGGAAATCCCACAAGTTAGGGCTGCAACAATGAAACACAAGGAACATCTTCCAGTACTCTGACATCAATCCACAGATGGGAACAAAGTTCCAAAACACCACATACCTCCTTATGACGGACAAGTTAAAATGCTTTGTACAATGGTCATTCTAAGAAGCTTGTGCAATGTAATGGTTTAGGGTCCTTTTGTCTTCCAACAAGAATGCAGAATAAAACCTTGCCTTCTCTAGTATGGCGGGATCACCTAGATATTTTAAGTGGAACACTACTTGCCTTAATGCTTTACAGGATGCGGTGCTCAGTAAAGACTGGATGGAGCATTTAAGAAAGGGATTCCATATCCTTTAGCTATGTCCCAAACCTATCCACCTGTATTTGGTGATCATTGATTACAGCAGGTTGAGGAACAATCACTCCTCCAGACTGGAGAGGTCAGGAAGAACTTCAGAAATGCTGCTGCCTGTTCTGCAGTTAACCAATGTCTCGGTGTTAATTACCACAATGTCTTGGCTAGTCACCTTGCTGGGCGCTGTCTTAGAGCTTGGCTTATGCCAGCACGATTCTTGTTGCTCTGCTTTTGATCAATAAAACCACGTTTGACACCTTCTCCTCTGTTAGATGAATGCCACAGAGGCTGGAATACTACAAAAGCCACGAGGGTCATGCCCTGCCACTCCACACCCCCAATGCATTTGTTGCATTATGTTATCAATGAAGTGGAGCAGATCTATAAACTGTGAACCCAAAACACTGTCCTGGTATCCTAAGGAAAATCTGTTAGTCTGTGCTGGAGCATAGCTATGCCAAGTCCCAGCAAACCTGCTGAAACTCTTGGCTGCACTACATGTCATGTAAGACAATCTGATTCATTAAGTTGGTCTAAGTTATGGCTTTGGTCCACAGCTTTTCTTTGAGATACCTACCCATTAGCACCTTCACTTCATGAAGCATTTCTTCAGACACCGTAAACTTTCAGTTAACCAGAACTCAAGCAACCGGCAAAAAAATATTGAAAAAATACAGTACACTTTTCATGTGCTGCACTTCATTTTCACCTGCAGAACCATATCTCACATTTTTAGAGTTTTAAAAAGGAAGATAGACATAAATTCCCTCTCTCTCCAACCTGAGAAGAAGTCAAACCAAACAAGTAGTATAGGGTACAGTATTAGTCGGGCCTATTTTTAACAGCAACTCTCAAGCAACCAGAAACTAGTTATCTGGCATCTATCAATCCCCATGGGTGCCACTTAACTGAAAGTTTACTGTACTTCTCTCTGAAAAATATATTTGCCAAGTAGGGCAATGCCCTTAACTCATTTTCCCATCTTCTACTTTTGGTATCAATCTGTCCATGTTCCCAGACTTTGTCAAGTGGAAAGACAAAATCTAGAGTGCAGAAAACTTTCTCAGGTTTCTGCAGAGACAGATGGGTCAAGGTTTACGTGCTCTGATGAAACACATTCCTTAGGCAAGTAGAAGATCATCTGCTTCACGTGACATGGGTTATGTTTGGGTTTTTAGATGGTGTTTTGATGTCATCTTTCAAAATATCCACCAAACTGGGGGGGGGGGGGTGACACATGAAGACTGTGAGGAGAACTGACAAGCCTGATGCAATTTCTTTTTAGTTAAGCAATGGCGTCCACAGGTCGACTTCTCTTACACCAATCGAAGAAATAATGCAGGTACAATGGAACTGTCTGTTGGTGACCAATGGAAACAGTCCCATTCTCCCTCACCATCATCATTTACTGGGGATTCTACAGGAGAATCTATGGGTTGGTTTGATGTGTGCCTTTGCAGGTCTTTTTGGGGAGGGTTTTTGAGATTCTAATTATGAAGATGGTCTTTTGGAGGTCTCACTTTGTACAGAAGAGTTGTTGTAGACTTGGGCTGCCTTGGATCATTTGCTGAGATTCAAGGAGTCCAAATATGGTAATTTCTGGGACCTTCAGTTGATCCATAGCTGATGCCATCAGCTATCCCAAGGGCACCTGAATGAGTTAACACTGCCCTGGCAAGTTCTGAGCTAGCATCAGATCTAAGAGAACCAGCACTGAAAAAAGTGTGGTGTGGTGTCAGAAATCAACAGTAATCTGTGGCAGCACTGGTACAAGCTCAATATCTGAAAAAGGAACACCCAAAATCATGAATATTTCAGCTGTTACATGTCAAAGAGCTGGGAGTCTGGAAATTGGTGCTGGGGAAAATGAGAGACTGGGACACTGCTGAAACTGGCAAAGAAAAGGCTAATGCTTGTGACAAAGTGAAATTTTCCTGATACCTATTAACGAGGACAGGAGAAATGGCTGCTACTTGTTTTTTGCCCTCACAATAGCTTTGACCAAATTTTTGCAGTCTGTTCTGTTCTGTTCTGTAGGGAGGGAGGTCTGGAGAAGGACTCAAACTACAAAGATTGCAGCCAACATATCATACTGCTCCTGCTTAAGAGTTGGATTCTGTATCCAGACTCCTACTAATCATAGAAAATGTACCCTTTGGTAGAGGACCTTGTTTCCTAACAAACTTCAACATCTAAAGTAAGCATGTGCCTGATAACACAAGGATCTATTTCGTAAGAAAAGGCTGCAATTTCTTTCATAGCCATACTTAATATGACTAAACCTTTGTCAAACTGTAGAAGTTTATTTTGTCTCCCCAGGCAGTAAAAGCAGTTTTAAAAACAATGATTTTAACATGGTAGCTGGGTCTAGTCTCTGCAGATTTTCACTGTGTTTCTGAGTTTGCTACTAATACGTTTCCATACATACAGGCAATGCAGTTCTTGAACCACTAACGTTTGCTGGCATATAAAAGTTAAATATTTGTTGTATTAAAAATAAGTTATGTACTTGCCCTAATGTTCCATCTCAGTTGTTGCTTTCCATTTGTCTTCAACCTGAGGGACTCTGATCTGGCACGGATCCGAATTGGCTGCATACTCCAGCATCAGATTCAAACTCCAAGCTCCTCCCCAACCCATAATGCCACTGTCTCCCTCCTCCCCTCAGATAGAGTTTTTTGAAGAACAGCAGCAACCCAACCTAGACAATACCCCTATCAACCTAGCACAACCCCGAAAGGACTTATCAAAGGGAAGACTAGCCAGGATAACAGGACTTTGATTCTTCCATCCAGTTCACTACAAACCCCACAAGGTGGCAGGGGGAAGGTGGGATGGACAGTTGAAGACAAATGGAAAGCAATAACTCAGATGGAACATTATGGCAAGTACATAACTTATTTATCTGAAGTTGCTGCTTTCATTTGATCTTTAACCTGAAGGACAGAGTCCCCAGCTACCAATAACCCTGGAAGGTCCTCATGGAATAATGTTCCAGAGCATGGCTGAGCTAAAGGGGTGCCCTGCCCCTGGAAAGAAGGTCCAATTTATAATGGGAGATAAATGTGTGCAATGGAGCCCAGGCAGCCACAGAACAGATGTCATCTAATGAAACCCTGGACCAAAAAGCCACAGAAGTAGCAACAGACCTGGTGGAACATGCCCAGACATGTCCTGGTGGAGAGAACCCTTTGGCTTGATAGGCCAACGAAATGCATTCAGAAATCCATCGAGCAATAGTCACTTTAGAAACAGGCTTTCCCAAGAAAGGTTTGGGGAAGGCAAGTACAGTTGTGTGCACTCACCATAAATGTAGATGTTAGAGTGTGTTCACTGCTGCAGTCCTAACCATTGGGTTATCAATGCTGTGGTAGCCCTCAGTCGGTCCAAATACCAGAGTCAAGGTTTTGTGCATCAGCTGCTGTTGCTTGCTTGCTGGGTGACGTCAGGCCATCCCAGCTATAAAGGAAAGCAGGCGGTGCTATTACCTCAGTTTTTCTTGCCTTAACCAACCAAAGACGTCCAATGTTAATTATTAGTAGTCCTGGGGTCAGAGACCCCCATAGAAAAATGTCTCTCTCTAAGAAAAGTAGCTATCAGGGGGAAGGAGGGAGGGAAAGCGTGACTGCAGCAGTGAACACACTCAAACATCTACATTTATGGTGAGTGTACACAGCTGTACTATGTTCTTAGTGTTTCACTGCTGCAGTCCTAACCATTGGGAAGATTCCCAAAGCTGAGGAGAAGGGTGGAAGGTTAATAGAAACTTAAGATTGGGTGAGCATGCCCTGCAGAATTGCAGAGGCAAACCTAGCCCTAGCTTTTGAGAATAGGTTCAGATGATAATGTTTGGTGAAGGTGTGGACTGAAGTCCATGTGGGAGTTTTCAGGATGTCCTTGGTGGGTACCCTTCTAAGGAATGCTGTGGAAGTAGAGATTGCCCTAGTGGAATGGGTTCTGATGGTCCTAGGGAGTGGTTTTCCATGCAAGGAGTAGCAGAATTGGATACAGTATGCCATCCATTTGGAAATGGTCTGTTTGGATACTGGTTTTCCCTGTGTCCCTGTTTTAAAGCTGACCAAGAGCTGGTCAGTTTTCCTGAATGTCTTTGTATGATCCAGATAAAATCTGAGTTGCCTGTGCACATCCACAGAATGTGGTATCCTTTCCCCCTTGTTCTGAGGGTTAGGGAAGAGGGTGGGCAGGTGGATGGCCTGGTTGAGGGTAATATCCAAAACCACCTTTGGCATGAAGGATGGATTGGTTCTCAGGGAGACCCTGCCTGCATGGAAGATTATAAATGGCTCAACGGCCATTAAGGCTTGAAGCTCTGACACTCTCCTGGCTGAAGTAATAGCCAGGAGAAAGGCAGTCTTCCAAGAGAGGTGCTTTAATTCTGAGGATGCTGCAGGCTCGAAGGGAGACAGGGTAAGGTTCATAGGTAGGTACTAGGCTATCGGCCCTGGGGCCCATAGAAGCCCAGCCAAAAAGGTTCCCTGGCTTTTGCCACCCAAGAAAATTATTTTCCTGTGCCACTGTCGAGCAGAGCCACAGAGGTGATCCCCGGGGTGAATTTCCTATTTCTCATCCAATCATCAAGATTTTTCTTGAAGAGTGCTAATGAGGAGCTTTGTTTGATATAGGTTCTTAGGTAGGTACTAGCTTTTCTAAAACATAGTTCAGGTCCCAGGCTGGGGTGGACTGTTTTCTGGGAGGCCTGATATTAGAGGCTCCATTAAAAGGGATTGTTTGACAAAAGGGTGGGAGAACAATGGCTGTTCTGTATCAAAGTGTGCTGAGATGGCAGAGGCATGGATATTTATGGAGGAGAAGGAGAGACCCTTATTAAGAAGCTCAGCAAGATGATCTAGAAGAAGAAGAATGAAGGGCAGATGTATGTATGTCTGCCTCCTTGGACTGGCTCCAGGAGCAGAATCTTTTCCATTTTCCGGTGTAAGATTTTCTGGTGCTGGGCCTTCTGGCTTTTGTGATGATGTCAAGGACATGCTTGCTTAGCATAGATTCCTTGCTGGTTTTGGTAGAATAAGCCATGCTGAGAGCTTGAGTGTCTGAAGGTCTGGGTGCAGCATTGTCCCCCCCCCTGGACAGCAGGAGAGGTATCAGAGGTAGCTGCCGGGGGGACTGGTGAGATAGGCTGTGCAGCAATGGGTACCAATGCTGTCTGGGCTAATCTGGGGTAATGAGTATTGCTCTTTGTTTTTTCTCCCTTATCTTGATTAATACTTTTGGAATGAGAGGTAGAGGTGAGAACGGATACACAAAGAGGGTATTCCAAGGGAAGGTCAGGGCATCAACCTTCAAGGCCAGATGATGGTACTCCTTGGTGCAGAATTTCTGTACTTAGTGATTTAAATGAAAGCAAAAAGTTTCACCTGGGGGGGGGGGTCCCCCATGTGTGGGTAATTTGCAGAAAAATGTCTCTGTGGATTTGCCATTCATGTGGGTCCAGCAGGTTTCTGTTTAGGTAGTCTGCCAGGGTGTTGATGCCCAGTAGGTATTGGGCTACAAGATGTAGTCCCATGGATGAGGCTGTTAGCCACAGGTTCATGGCTAGTTTGCACAGGGGGTAAGATAGAGTCCCTCCCTGTTTGCTGATGTATCACATGACTGCAGTGTTATCTGTTTTTATGCGAAGAACCCCTAATTTGAGGTAGGGTTTGAAGGATGCCACAGAGTTTTGTACTATCATCATTTCCTTTTGGTTGATGTGCAACGGTAGTATTTGTGCGTCCCACAGACCTTGGGCACATCTGCCTTCTAGGTGGGCACCCCAGGCTATGTCTGAAGCATCTGTAGTTATGGTCTGGTCTGATGGACAGAGGGTGAATGGAAATCCCTTGTTAAGAGCACAGGTCTGGGCTCACCAGAAGAACTTGGATCTTATGCAAGGGTTCACAGGCAGGGAGGTGTCTAGAGGTTGTGAGCATTGACACCATAGGTTCTTTAGGTACCACTGAATTTTCCACATGTGTAGTCTGGCCAGAAGTACCAGAAGGATGCCTGAGGCCATGTACCCTAGAGCTTGAAGGAACTCCCTGGCAGAAAGCTGGGTTTGGGAGGCCAGAGTAAAGTATTTTGGTAAGAAACTTTGTTTTTCTGGGGACAGAAAGGCCATTTGCTGTTCTGTGCCCAGTAAGGCTCCCAAAATATGATTTTCCTGGTAGGTGTCTGTTTTGATTTCCTTTCATTGACAGTGAACTCCAGAGAGGTAGGTAGAGTTTTTACAAATGAGAGGTGCTGCAGGAGCAATTCTTTGCAGTCTTCCTGAATGAGACAGTCATCCAGGTAAGGGTAAATCAGTACATTGTTTTGCCTGCAAAAGGCTATGGCAGGAGATAGACATTTGGTGAATACCCTGGGAGCAGTAGATAAGCCAAAGGGCAAAGCAGAGAATTGAAAGTGTAGTGATCCTGCTCTGAAGCACAGGAATTTTATGCATGATTCCCTTATTGGGATGTGCAGGTAAGCATCCTTTAGGTCTAAGGTGACCATCCAAGCTATTGGTAGAAGCTGTTGTAAGGTAAGCATTTTGAATGTTGGGATTACCAGGAAGGTATTGAGAAAGGATAGGTCTAGAATGGGACACCAAGTCCTCTTTCCTGGGAACAAGGAGCAGTCTGGAATAAAATCCTTTTGCAACTTGTTCTGAAGTACAGGTTTTTACTGCCCCTAGGGATATTAGGTTTTACACTTTAGTGCTTTTGCCACTGGTTTGAAGGTAGGTCTGGGTTACCCTCTTGGGGGTGCTAGTTATTATAAATTGAATTTGTACCCCTGAGCAAAGAATTTTAAGACCCATTGATCTTTTGTTATACAGGTCCAATTTTCTCTGCATAGAGATGGTCTTCCTCCTAGCTTTTGGTGGGGTGGAGGCAGGCAAAGATGGGAAAGGTAGTCACTGAGAGTTTTTTCCATACAAGGTTGCTTTTGAACTCCCTTCTGTAGTGTTTGAGGGTGGTCACTGTTTATTCTTTGGTGGCCCTGGGTTTGAGTCCTGGTAGGTCTGTTCCTATGGGTTTTGCCTGTTTGTTGCAGGAAAGGACCAGGGTTTAGAGGGAAAATTTCTGCTGAACCTAGGAGGTTGTACTTGAAGAAAATCTTTAACAGTCTGCATCGATTTTGCTTCGTCTTCCATCTTTTTAAGTACCTCTTCAGTTTTCTGTCCAAACAAGCGGTCTTTGTCAAGAGGTGCATCCATGATTTTAGCTTTGACATGATCAGGGAGAAGTTGATCCTTTCCTTTAGCCATGCATGTCTTCTGAGAACAAATCTTGTCACTGCTGCCCATCAATGGCGTCAAATCCACAGTGCAAGGAGTGCTTTACCACTTGAGATGAAGAGTGCAGTAATTCTGCTATATCTTTATTGCTGACAAAATCTGGAAAAGCAGAAATCTTCTGTTTCAAAAGTTCCAAAGTGTGCTGTTGATATTTTAACACATGGAACTGACAGTTGAGAGCCCTTACAGTTGCAGAGGTATATACTTTTTTACCCCATCTGTCCAGGGCCCTGGATTCTTTGTCTGAGGGAGTAGGATTCTTTGCAGAGGTAGCCTTAACTCCTTTAAGTACCTGAGTAATCACCTCTGGATATGCTATAGGATTTCTGTAGAGGAATTTGTGTGAGTCAGGGACCCTGTAGTACCTGTCAGGTTTGCTGGGGGCAGGTGGAAGTCAGGGGTAAGGCTGGATTCTTGGTAAACATCATTTACCTCCTCCAAGATAGGTGGGGTGGCCAGAAGCCTGTGCTGGGGTAGGTACAGAAACTCCGACTTTTCTTGGAATGAGGGAAATTCATTGATTCCCATTAGAAGTGTTCCTGAGGGTGTGGAGGGCTTCCCCAAAGGAAAAGTCCTTTGGAGGTGATGCAGAAAGAATAGATTCCTCTGCATCTGAGTCTTCATAGGCAGTAAGAAGATTTTCCTCTTCAAAAAAAAGAAGAGTCACATCCCTCTGAGTCTAAATCCGGTTGGATGTCTGGAGAAGGTTCCCTTCTCCTTTTGGCTGGAGTGGCTTGATTATGCCGAATAAAAGTGATGAGATCCTCCACCATTTTAAGCATTCTAGTTTGAGGAGGGGCAGGAGTAGTGGAATGGAGACTTTTTGCTGTTTTCTATGGAGTAGCTCTAAGTCTGGCCTGAAGAATATCCCTCGGACCAGTCGGTGTGTTAGTTTGAAGAGATGGCAAAGGCCTTTAAGTGAATTCTGAAGTGCCAGCGGTATCCTCGGAAGCCAGTGCCTGCATAGCAGCTCTGAACCCAACTGAAGCAGAGAAAGCTGAAGGCTCATTAGACGATGCAGTCATCTGCAGCATACAGGACTCTGAAAGGGTCTCAGTAGAGGCCTGCAAAGTAATCGAGTCGGGCATCAGGGGCTGCAAAAGTGCCTCACTGAATTCCAAAGAATTGACGACACTTTTACCGGTGGTATCATCAGAAGGATTGGCCTTATGCGGTCTGTCTCTATCCTTATCTTTTATGTTTTTTTTTAGATCTGTGGTTTGCTGACTGATGGACACCATATCAGTAATTGGAGACGGAAGATGAAAATAACTGGCTACAAACAGAGCTCGATGATGAACAGTTCTAGCATTAAAGAGGGCACAGAACCAACAGCGGGATACGTTGTGATCTGGGCCTAAGCAAGTGATACAGTAAGAATGGAATTCTTGGTGTGGTATTTACTTTCCACAGGCGAGACTGTTATTGACTTTTTCGGACATCGGTTAGTGCAAGAAAAAGGAAGGATTCCCAATGGGGTACTTCGCTTTAGACATTTTCAGCTGAAGTTCGAAATCTGGAAACAGCCGACCGGCACTGTTGCGAATTGCTCCTGCTATGGGCTACACGGTAAGAAAGACTGAGGTAATAGCGTCACCTGCTCTCCTTTATAACTCGGACGACCTGACATCACCCAGCAAGCGACAGCAGCCGACACACAAAACCTCGACTCTGGTATTCGGAATGACTGAGGACTACCACAGCATGGATAACCCAATAGTTAGGACTGCAGCAGTGAAACACAAACATACAATGTTCATCCGACTTACAAAATTATTTTGTTCTACATAAATAGAAACATAGGTGCCTCCTGTGAACATCAAATGTAATTTGAACTCTCCCTTATTTTGGAAAGAAAACTGGTAAACTGATGATTTGGTTAATATTAGAGTCTGATGCTACCTTTGGTAGAAAGGATGGATTAGTCTGCAGAGACACCCTATCTTTCGGGAAGATCATATAAGGGGGCTTGGCAGATAAGGCTTGAATCTCAGAAACCCTTCTTGGTTGAGGTAATTGCTACCAAAAAGGCTGTTTTCCATGACAAACTGCAAATCAACCATGCCCGGTAGTTCAAAAGGAGAAGAAACCAAGGGCTGCAGCACAAAAGTACGATCCCACGGGAGCATTAGGTCCTTAACAGGAGGTCTAAGTAGAAAAGTACCTTTCAAAAAGGGTCTCCTTCGAATGGTCGACATTTCACAATGTCGACATTCATATGGCCGAGACCATATGATTGACATTTGAAATGTTGACCATGGGGAACCGGCATCTCCCTACAGTGCAGAATGGAAAGATTTCCATTTCCGCACTGTAATGCGATCTCGGATTTGGTATATTTAAGTTCCGGGGTGTGTGGGGGGGGTGGAGCCCCCCCACGGGAGTGCAGGGGGACGAAGCCCCTCTGCTAGCAGCATTAAGGTAAGTTTTTTTTTTTTTTTAATGTTATACTTGTATAGTCAACATTTCAAATGTCGATCATATGATCTCGGCATTATGAATTTCTATATTGTGAAATGTTGACCATATCAAGTAGACCCTTCTAAAAGGCCTTAGAAACTTTACTAGAAGCCAATGAAGTCCAATTTGCACCTGTGTAAAAGTTACAAATCACTGCCAGTTGTACCTTAACTGAAACCAGCAACATGGTTAAATGTAAAAACCACCAAAAGAAGGTACAAAACTCTAATTGTAATACCACGAAAGAAGGACTCCACTGCACGTCTGGATAAATATTTAATCCACTTGAAGGTAAAACAAAACACAAATAATTTTGTTTTACCTTCAAGTGGATTAAATATTTATCCAGACGTGCAGTGGAGTCCTTCTTTCGTGGTATTACAACATGGTTAAATGTGTCTACCAAAAATTCCAAAATGGCTGAAACTGGCATGACGAAAGGATCCAAATAATTCTGAGGCCCAGATCAAGAAACGCTTCCATTTACTCGAATAAACCTTCCTGGTAGAAGATTTGTGAGCTACTACCAAGATCTTCTTAACAGGGGAAGACAGCTCAGGAGTCCCAACTATCACGGGAATCAGAGTAGCCAAGCTGTGAGCTTCAGGCTGATTAAGTCTGGGTGAGGAATAATTGAGGGATATGTAATCAGATCCAGAACCGGATCTAGTGTCCAAGGAGGTCACATCACGTGAGACCACAGAGTGGGGAACCAAACCTGGTGAGGCCAGAAAGGGGCAGTGATGATCACTGAGCTCCCCAGCCATTGAACTTCTGAATGAACTTGGGAATTAGAGGGAGCACAGGATAAGCATGCAGTAGACCGGAGGTCCAAACATGAACTAATGCGTCTCTGGGAGACTTCCCCAGAGGAGGGTTCACAGCTAAATACTGCACTTCGCTTTGGAAGAAGAGGTGAAGAGATTGCAGCAAGGCTGATCCCACTTTAGGAAAATCTTTTCTGCTACTGAAGGATTCAGAGATGACTTGTAAGGCATCAGAATAGACCTGCTGAGCCTGTCTGCCAATATGTTGGACCTCACTGGAATGTGGGTTGCCACCAGAAAACTGCCAGTGGAGGTCACCCACTCCCACAATTTCATGGCTTCACGACAAAGAGGATAAGATCTGCTGCCCCCTGCTTTTTGATATACCAGACTACTGACATATTGTCCGTCTGTATGGTAATAGTGCCCAGAAGAAGAAAGGCATGGAGAGCTTGCAACACCAGAAGCACTGCCCTCATCTCCAGGATACTGATATGTATATTGGTCTCCAAAGAGAACCATGTGTCTTGGACTGTCCTTCCCACCCAATGCCATCTACCCAAGCAGGTAGGCATCTGTGGTCACCATGATCGTGGGGGAGGGAAGAACAAATGGCCAACCTGGAACAAAGTCCTGGGATTGCAGCCACCAAAGAAGGGAGTCCCTGCACACACAGGATAGTTGAACAGTATGTGATAGGGGAAGGTCCAGCAAAGACCATGAACAGCTAAGGTCCATTGCAGAACACTCAAATGGAGATATGCAGTCAGAACTAGGGTGATCATGGCTGCCATGGACCCCGATGCCCACAGGGCTGAGCTCACCAGGGGAAGATTATTTTGGAGAATGTACAGCACATGATGACATTCTGTCCAGAGGTAGAAACACCCTGCCTTGGGTTGTCTCCAATTGAGCACCTATAAAATCCAATACCTGCATTGGTGCCAGCTGAGAACTGTTGGGGTTTATGGTTATGCCCAGGAACTGAACAATCTGAAGATGATCCCTGGCTTGAATTAGTCGATGCCTGGAGGGGACGGAGAGGAATCAATCATCCAGGTAGGGGAACACTTGAAATCCCTGCAGCCACAGGTGAGCCACCACTACCACCATCACTTTGGTGAACCCACAGGTTAGCACTCTGAAAGTGACCGGTTCACAGCTGGAAGTTAAGGAACTTCTGAAAGCACCTGTTCATCTTGGTATGGTAGTACATGTCCTGGAGGTCCACCAAGCATATCCAGTTGTTTATCTCCAGGAAGGACAGAATGGATTGAAGGGTGACCATCTGGAATTTCGCCTTGGCAATTGACAGGTTCAGGGTTGAATGATCCTGTATGGGTCTTAAGTCCCGTTTTTTTTGGCACTAAAAAAAAAAAACCTGGAATAAATGCCTAATCTGGACTGGTATCAGGACTGGCTGGATGACTCATTTTGCAAGCAGCCTTGTATCTTCTGTGGCTGCTTCCTCTCAGTGACCAGGTGGCACATCTGGGAGATGTTTGGGGGGAACAGGGGAATGGAGAAAGGGAATCAAGTAACCTCTGGATATCTGCAGAACCCAACAATAGTTTGTAATTGACTCCCAGGCTGTTGGGTTCAGAGAAAGTCTTCCCCCGACTGCCTTCAGAGATGAACAGTTGGGCAAACCCTCAGAGATGCTGAAAGGGTATTGTCCAGGAAGGAATCCAGAGATCTATAGTTCCTTGGACCCCCCTTTGCCACAAGGGTGGCATCTACTGTATCCCCTTCTGCCTCTAGGCAAATGCGAGTCCTGAGTGTCTTGGGAAGAACTTTGAGACTTCCAAAACCACATCTTCTGAAATGCATGCTGATTCCTGCAGAAGGATCATTGTGGGGTGGGGAAGCAGATTCCGATTATGTCTTCCAGTCCTTCTCGGTCTGGACTAAAGTATTAAGAACAGATGTCATGTAGTCCTATCTCGCCTCCATTATTACGTGTGGGTTCGGAGCAGAGAATCAGCTCTGACTCGGTCACTTTTAGAAAGCTTGAAAACTTCTGATTGGCTCGTGGCTAGGAGGTATCCCATGGTGCAAGAGCACATTCCTCAGATATCGTTTGCTGCGTCTTCAGTCGGAAGCTTCTTTTGGTTGGCCGTGGCTAAGTGATTCCATTTTATTATTACTGCTTATTGGGAGCTTTTTGCTTCTAGTGAAGTTTTTATGTCATAGTCTATTGCTGACTTATTGTGATTCCCAATTTGTGTCTTTAACCGGATTTGACCTTATTGTCATTTTAAAAAATCTCTTGGGCCTGTTGGCCGTTTGTGTGTGGTATCCCATGAGTGTGTGTTTTTTCTTGGCTAGACCATTTAACTTAGAGGTTCTAGTTTGTCCCTGTTTCTTTTCTTGTACTAGGTTCGTTTAAGTTAGAGAACCTAGTAACCCTTTTTTTTTCTTTTTCATTTTGTGGGCGATAGGGCTAGATCTGCTTAGAGGATCTAGTTCCTCTCTTGTTGTGGGAGTGTGTTGGTTTTCCTCTGCTGCCATTATGTCTAAGGAACCTAAAGAACACAGTCAGGCTTTAAAAAGTGTATTAAATGTTCGCAAAAATAGCATCTGTGTGTACTGCTTAGGGGCCATACATCTACAAGAAACTTGTCTTTTCTGCCATTCTTTCAGCCCTAGAGTACTCCAGGAATAGAAGAATAAGCTGAGTTTGAAAGGCATGTTGAAGCCTTCCTTCGAGGAAGACCTAGCCAGTTCTTCCTCCTCTGCTAGGTCACATTCATCCAGGAATGATAAGGACAAGACCTCTAAATGAGCTTCTCCAGCCCCAACTTCTGCCTCTAAACCTCCATAGAAGTTACCAAAATCAGAGTTGGTCTCTGTCTCTTCGGCTCCACAGTCTTCGGGGCAAAACTGAAATTTTGGACATAGACCCTGCAGTATCAGCACCAATCACTAGCAGTCCTCTTCGGAGCCGGTCAACGGATATTACACCGGTCGCCCCTACTCTAAAATTGCCTATATTGCAGAGAACAAGATATCCTACACTGTCCTCCAGGAGTCTATCTGCAGAAGACATTGAGAGAGTGGTGCTCAGACTCCTCAAGTCATCGGCCTTGCCAAAATTTTTGTCGGCTCTGACCCATTCAGTCTTGGAGCAGACTCCTGCTACTGATCCTGCTCTCATTCCTCCTCCAACCCAGATGTGGCCTTTGGAGCCAATATTGTTGGTACCGACTACAGTGGTGTCCTCAGCTCCAGCACCCCGTGTGGTTGTCTCAGAGCTGAGTTCCACTCTGAAACACTCAGCGCTGTCCTAAGTGTCTAGGGTTCGAAGCTCTTTGGTTGGCCACGAGGGGGACACTTGGAACCGAACTTCTTTGGTGCCGAGCCTCCCTCTTGGTGCATCGGCCCGAGTGAGCTCGGACCCTACATTGTTCTCTGAGCCAATCCTTTTGGAGCCATCGGCACCTACGCTCTCTTCAGAGCCGGGGCATCTTTCGGAGCCAGAGGAATCTGTCTTCGTGAAGATGAGGAGCATGTTGGATAGTTCATTTGCCCCACACAGAAGTACTGATACTATACTTCCCCAAGCGCCAACTACGGTCTCCTCTTCCCCAGGATGGCACAAACCCACAGCCTCAGGACCCCCTCATTTGAGTGGCCCCCGATCTTCTGAGACCTCCCCAGAGGACCCCGCTAAGGAGCCCCCTCAAAAGAGATCATGTAAGAGGAAGCATGTAGACTCCCCTGATGAGTCTCTCACATCTGACACTGACCTCGATGAGTCGGAGGGGTCCCCTAAGTCGTCCTCTGAAGATGTCTCCTTTGCAGACATTTTGGAGATCCTCAGGCAGAGAGGTGGCTGGCCCACTGTTACCCCGTCTGATGAGGAGTCAGTGTACCTGAAGGCTTTCGGGTCCCAACCCTCAGCTTCATGGGTGTCTTCCCCCATTTGATGAATTCCTGGATCTTGTGAGTCAGAAAGCATGGCAGACTCCTGAAGCCATGGAACCGGTCCCCAGGAGGCCGAATAAATTTCTTTCTGCCCCTAAAGACAAAGGATTTTTATCCAAGGCCTTACCTGTTGATGCTATGGTGGTGGCGGCCACGAAGAAGGAACTAGCAGAGACAACTTCTATCCATCCACCAAATAAGGAATCCCGAATGATGGATAGGTACGGGAAGCATATCTTCTCTTCAGCGGCTTTTACACTCTGATCGCTGAACTATCACACTTCACAAAACTTCAGAGAGATCTCCTAAAGGAGTTAGGAGATACTCTTCAGGGTACCTCTACTGAAGCATTCCCATCTACAGTGTGTACTCAGTTGGCTACCCTAACATCCACTGTTAACTTCTCCATGCGGCTGATCTTGTACGCAGCTGATGTTGCGAGTAGGGTGGCAGGTTCAGGAGTCTCCTTAAGAAAACATTCCTGGATGCGTCTATGCAACTCTGCTGAGCCTTTCAAGTCTACATTCACTAATGTTCCCATGAACGGATCCTCTCTTTTTGGACCCAGAGTGAAAGATACCCTCACCAGGTGTGAACAGGAAGGAAAGACTCTCTGCCATGGGAGTCCATTTTACCGTTCCTTCTAGACCTTATCCTAAAGGTCAGAAGAGCAGTAAAATGTGGTTCAAGAAATCAGAGACCTTTCCAGGATACACGGTGATTCCTCCTTCAAAGGCGAGGGAGGAGGAACTAATGGTAGATGTCACCCTAGGGGCAGGGGAGGCCCACAAAATCAGAAAGGTTGCGATTCCTTTCGTGACCGTCAGCGTTCCTGATGTGGAACCAGACTGTGCATCTCTGGATGCAGTCGGGGGTCACCTGTCCTTGTACCCAGAAGCCTGGCTAAATCTCACTCGAGACAAGGGAGTACAAGACATTATCACCAGAGGTTACTCTATACCCTTTTCCCTTCCACCATGCCCTCCCAAAAGGATCCCAGATGTACCACACAATCACAGGGATCAAGCAGCTATAGAGATAGAAAAGCGGCTATTAAAGAGAGTCACCCAAAAGGTCCCAGCAGACCAGACAGGATTCGGAACATATTCCAGGTTCTTTTTGGTTCCAAAAAGAACAGGAGACTGGAGACCCATCTTAGACCTCAGCAGGTTAAACAAGTATGTAAGGAAGTCCAAGTTCCGAATGGTCACTCTACAATCCATACTCCCTCTCTTAGGGAAAGACAGCTGGATGTGCTCAATAGATCTCTAGAATGCCTACCACATAATGATGGACAAAGCATCAAGGAGTTATCTACGCTTCTGGCTGGGAGCCAATCATTACCAGTTTCGGGCGCTGCCCTTTGGTCTCACCACAGCCCCCGGGTGTTCACCAAATGTATGGCAGTAGTGACAGCTCATTTGAGACGTCAGGGAATCCAAGTCTTTCCATATCTGTACAATTGGCTCCTGACCGCCACCACCAGGCATCATCTAGTTCAATCCAGAGATTCCACAATCAAGCTCTGTTCCCAGTTGGGAATCTCTGTACACTGGGAAAATTCCTCAACTTTGCCCACTCAATCTATAACCTTTATAGGAGCAAACAGACACGGTTTATATGATAGCCAGACTACCTACAGACACAATACAGAATCTTGCACAGCAAATTTACAGGATACTTCCTCTTCAAAGAGTCAAAGTGAAGGTGGTGTTTCAGCTTCTTGGTACAATGGTGTCGACCATAACCTTGGTACCATTAGCAAGACTGCATACGAGGATAGTCCAATGGCTCCTGTCATCCCAGTTGTCTTTTCAGCAGTTGCTTCTACATCACCAGATACTGATCACAGATTCATGCAAAAAGGATCTCCGTTGGTGGATTCAGTCAGGTCATCTTACCACAGGAACTCCCTTTGTACTGCACCAACCCGTTGCCACTGTGACCATGGATGCCTCTCAGATAGGGTGGGGGGCATTATATAGGCAGGACTGTCCATGGCACATGGCAAGATCAAGAGGCCCAACTGCATATCAATGTCCTAGAGATGAGAGCGGTGCTTCTAGCATTGCAAGCACTTCATGACTTTCTCCCTCTAGGGACAGTAGCTATCCAGACAGACATGTCGGTGGCTTGGTAGCTAAACAAACAAGGGGGAACCAGATCATACCCTTTATGTTGAGAGGACCTGAGAGTTTGGAACTGGGCAATTTCTTCCCAACGCTTTCTCATTGCAATGCATATCCCGGGGACATCCAACGTGATAGCGGACAAGCTAAGCAGGGCAATATTGTTACCTCACGAATGGTCTTTGAACCAAAAAGTAGCCAGTCCGATCTTCCACAAGTGGGGACAACCCTGCTGCTATCTCTTTGCCAGCCCCATCAACATCAAATGCAACACCTTTTTCTCCCTCATCCCCCCTCCAGGAGAGTCTCCAAGAGATGCACTTGTCCATGATTGGCCCCCGGGGCTCCTTTATGCTTTTCCTCCTTTTCCACTCATTCTCAAGGTCATACAGAAAGCAATGTTGTTGAGAAGCAAGATGATCCTTCATCACCCCTTACTGGCCTCGTTAGATTTGGTTCCCTTTTCTACAGCCTCACCTGTTAAGACTATCCATGGATTCTGGACCCAGTGCCAGACCTCCTGACACATGTCAGGTTCTCTTCATTCCGGTCTCCACACTCCCAAACTGACAGCATGGCTGCTCCAGTTCAGTCACTAGTCAGGCTTCATGATCTGTCTCCAGCTATAACCCATATCATTACTTCTTCTCACAAGCCTTCGACTAGAAAATTGCATCACAGTAAATGGAAGAGATTTTCTATATGGGCACATAACAGAGAAGTTAATCCATTTACAGCTCCCATTCCTATTGTCTTAGAGTTCCTTTCAGAACTCTTTCACCAGGGTTCAGCAGCTGCTACAGCTAGCAGCAATATCCAATTTTCATGTGGGGATTAATGATTTGAGCCTTACGTCTCACAAACTGTGCAAATCTTTTAAGGGTTCCATGATTCCAAGACGTCCTTTTCAAGACCCCATTCCTCCCTGGGATCTAAATTTAGTCCTTTCTAGACTTACTTTGCCACCCTTTAAACTAGCCCATAGTTGTCAATTGAAATTCCTGTTTTGGAAGGCTATTTTTCTGTTGGCAATTACCTCAGCCAGATGAGTTTCTGAACTACAAGCCTCATCAGTTATACCTCCATATTTAATTTTTCACAAAGATAGGGTTTCTCTCCAGACTAATCTTTCTTTTATCCCTAAAGTCTGTTCTCATTTTCACTTAAACCAAACAACTGAGTTGCCAGTGTTCTTTCCTAATCACACCAATAAAGCAGAGTATAGATTTCATCAATTGGATGTGCATAGACAACAGCGTTTCTATATCCACAGAACCAAAGGATTTAGAAAATCAGAACAACTATTCGTTTCCTTTGCTGAAACAAGAATGGGTTTGCCAGTTTCTAAGGTCACACTATCGAACTGGATCTCTAATTGTATCTCTTTCATTTACACTTCTGAGGGAAAGGAGTTACCCATTAAAGTCAAAGCACATTCTACCAGGTCATTTTCTACTTCTGCTGCCTTCCAAGCCAGGATACCTATTGATAATATATGTGCAGCAGCAACATGGGCTACCCCTCATACCTTCATTTCCCATTATAAATTGGATTTAACTTCCAGGGGTAGAGCCTCGTTTGGTTCCACAGTACTCAGGAGTATTTTCCAGTGAGCCACCCACTCAAAATGCTAGGGACGCTGTCCCACACGTAATAATGGAGGCGAGATAGGACTACATGACGAAGTTATGCACTCACCATAGCGTTCCATATATGCAGTCCATCTCGCCGAACATTACAAACCCACCAAGCAGCCCCCTTCTTGGAGGATCTGGAAACAGTTTTTTCTACAGTGGTTTATACCATAAAGGGTGCCTTTATTACAGTTTATTCTTCCGGACCTTTGTCCTCTTTCTGTCTTATCCTGACAGACTAGTAGCAAACAAGATCTGGGGAATGTGCTCATAAACCATGGGATACCTCCTAGCCATGAGCCAATCAGAAGTTTTCAGGCTTTCTAAAAGCAGCCGAGTCGGAGCTGAGGATCGGCTCTGAACCCACACGTAATAATGTTCGGTGAGATGGACTACAACATTATGGTGAGTACATAACTTCTTTTTTTTCTCAAACAAGGTGGAACCATCATGGGGGCATTTGTGAAGAACGCCTTGAAGAGCTCCAAAAAAGCATAAAGCTGGAACCCGGCATGCCACCTAATGGCCACACCTGTTACCGCAGCCTTAGAGGCCCCACTCAGTAGACTGTGATAGCAGCCTCATGGAATTATTAGAGATGGAATTGAGGATGGCCATTTGGGAGGAGAAACCCTTCTCCTCTGCTGACATGGACCCGGGGGTAGACTCAGTGACTTCTTAGACCAGATCCCTCTGCAGCCTGATAACATGTGATAAATAATTCAGCGTGCAAGGCAAAGGAGGCTGACGCATAGGTCTGCTTTCCAAAATGATCCATTGCCCAAGACTCCCTATCCGGAGGATGGCCCGAAGAAGCTCTCCTGTGTCTCTTTTTTGGTGGCCACTGCCACCATCGTGGCATTGACTGGGGACCCCCCTTGGACCAGTGCTTTCTATCTGAAGGGGCACTTAGTACCTTATATCTGGGTACCTGGAGATAGGCTCAACTATATTCAGTTCCTTCCATGCCCTAAATGAGATCCACTAGGGGATCTGCAGAGAGGACACCCAAGAGGTAGAGGATCCTATGCCAAAGGCCTCCAGGAATACTGACTCAGTGGTTTGTGCTTTTGGGTAGACCACCCATCGCATTTCCGAAGAATCTCCATGATGGCCCTAAAGGAGATATCCTCTGGGGATGATAGAGGAAACCCCTCCTGTTCCTCCAAATCTATATCATCAGTGAGGGACTCTGGCGGGGAGAGGCCTCGGGGAGTTACCGTGGGGGAACCTCCTGCAGCAATGTGGCAACAGGCTGTCCCTGTGGGTGCAGGGTGTCAGACTTTGGCCCATTAAAAGAGGGAGCCAGGACGGACTCGGAGGATGACAGTATCAGAGAGGACCCTCTCCACCACCTCAAAGGCAGAAGGTGAGTGGATCCCTGAAGTCAGAATGGCTGAGGTCGGCTCCATCACACTCTGCTTCAAAGGAGGAGTCGTAGCAGAGACTCCAAGATGAAGGGATGACCCCAAAAGCTTCAAAGTTGACATCATCCCCTAAGATCCGACGCAAGGCTATGAACCCTTGACACCAGTGAAGCTTGGACCAAATAACTCCGAAACTGACAGTCATATTGGAGAAGGAGTACTAGGGAGAAAGGTGGACTGCATGTCCTTGGCACCACAAGGGGATGGAGCAGGCAAGACTCCCAAATGGATCTGCACCCGAATGAACTTCCACATCATCCTGTCCACCTCGGCTTTAGACAGGCTCCGAGAGGTCCAGATGGAAGATGGTACTGACCCGGGCCTAGGGTGGCACTGGGGGAAGTGCAGAGTGGAGACCAAGCAAGTACACCTCCATCTCTGGAAAAAAGTGAGGTGACCAGAGCCAAGGGGAGCTCTGGCTTGGATCTGGGCTGGACTTGGCTGGGGGGTACAACCGAGAAAGAGTGGTCAGGGGACTGCTTCCTCAGCTGAGCTCACTCCTTGGACCTGGGCTTCTCTCCATCCCTGGACTTCTTTGCAGGAGGTTAAGTCCCAGAAGCTGGGGTGGAGGAAGAAGCAGAAGCCTCCGTTGAAGGGGGAAGGAGGTCTTTCAGAATGAGTTTGTTCCTCCTGTTGATCAACGTGCGGGAGTGGATGCCTGCGCAGATAATGCTGGAGTCATCCAGGTGAGAAACACTCAGAGCACACACAGAGTACGGCCATCAGACTGGAGAAGCTTATGGCACCACACACCGCATTTCCTGAAGCCCGACTTGGGAGTGTCAGCCATGGCAACCAGGAGAGAAAGCAACACATACACACAAGAGAAGGAAAGAGATTTTTTTCCCCCTGAACAGACACCTGAGCACACAGAGATAGGGTTGGGTAGAAAAGGTAAAGAGAATGTGAAGAGACAACAGATGAGTGAGAGACCCCCAAGAAAACCACTCACTACCACGGAGCTTGGAGCTAAGGAAACACACTGCTGTTCAAACAAACGGCAAATGAGATCTGAGGGGAGGAGGAAGACAAGGGCATTATGGTAGGGGAGGAGCTTGGAATTTGGACCCAATGCTGGAGTATGTGGCAGAGTTGGATCCATGCCAGATCAGAGTCCCTCAGGTTAAAGGTCAAATGAAAGCAACAACTTCAGATCTCTATTTGCATTAACTTCTGTGTTTGTTTGCGATCATGTGTTCACTGTTGCATGCAAATGTTCAAAGTGTATTTGCCTTGTGGCCGAAAAAGGGTCATTGTACCACAGTTCCCTTACCAAGTTAAACTGAAATAAACAAAGTACACAAAGAATAAAAGGGGATGAAAAGTGGACAGTAAAAAAATGGTAAAAAAAGAATAAACTTACCTGGAGGTACAGAAAGCATACATGCACACACACAGTCAGAAAACCAAAAGATAAAAAAAAAAATGTAAAACTGCATTTGGCCTCAGATTCTCATCTTATACCAAATTCACATAGCACTAGTGAATGAGAGAGCTGCAGGGAGAGAGGCATGGTGGGAATGGGGTGGCAGCCAGTCTTAAGAAAGCTTTAGATGTTGGGTGTTCCTAATGCCTGTAGCACATACTTCTCAAATGTACCTCATTTGGGGTCTTAAAAAGTTCATGCCCCTCAAAGTTCCACATTGAAATGGTCTCGTCACACATTCAGTATTGGGAAATTTTTTTACTGATATTCATGGTAAATAAAAATGAATCATAATTCATTAAAATATTTTTTTTATAAGTAAAAGGAGCATATTTAAATCATCCTATGACCTTCCTAGTTGAAGTTGTTAGTAAGCCATTAGTATGTGTTCTACATTTTGCCCATTTGTTCCACATTATAAGGGGTAGTGTTCCTCATTTTGGAGATGGAAGGTTGAGAGCTACGGTGCAGCATATAGTTGTCCAACTGAATCATAGGAGACCCTGCTTAACTACTAGCTCAGGTACCTTTCTGGAGCTGGCAAGGGAAGAAAGGGTGTATATATATCTTCTGGTTGGGGGAGGGATGGAACAGAGCCATCTTTCACGACAATTTCTTGCACAAAGGGCAGCAAAGCAGTCCAGCAGCAGCTCAGCTCACCAAGCTGTGAACATGGCAGCCTTTCTCACCAGCTATACACAAGCATGCAAATGCATGAGCCCATACCCATAACAGGTGACATTCCCCCATTCTAGCAGAGAAGACAGCATCCTGGCATTGAGGATGGTTCTGAAAATGGCACAGGCAATGCCTATGGCTGCTTAGATTACTGCTCCTTCAGAGATGGGACAGGCCTGATGGTATGAGGTCCGAGGGACAAAAGTATGAAAAAAAGTGGCTATGTCAACTAAAACTGCAAGAATGTAAAAATCCAACTGATAACATTATCCCATAAGATTTCTATATTATTGCTCCACAAATGCAAAGTACTCTCTCAGAAAATGCAAAACTATGGATGTTTGCCACCATGACAGCAGCACTATAAAGTAGTTATGTACTCACCATAACATTCCATCTGTGTTGTCCATTTTCATTTATCCTCAACCTATGGGTTCAGTTCTGAACCGTCTCGGCCATTACTACAGCTCACGAAAGCCAAAAACTCTTGAGCCTAATCCTTATCCACAATGTTCCTCTCCTAGTTACCTTAGATCATTTGTCGCTTTTCATGACAGACTCATTTCGCCATTGCTCTCGAAGTGCAACATATTTCAAATTTTGAGCTTCTACTTTTCTTCTTTACCTATCAGTCATTAACCCACCCACTTCTTTATAACACTTAGATTTATCCTCTCCTTCTCTTTCTGTACACTTTGTTGTAATCTGCACCATCATTGATGGTTTTTCTTTCTCCTATATACCTCAGCGTATTATCACTGCTGACTGGAGGAGAACCAACAAGAAAAACTATTTAAAAAAATAAAAAAAAAAACTTTTCAGTGAGTGTTATTGTTTCTGAAGCTTGTCTAGCTGTGTGTGTGTGTGTGTGTGTGTGTGTGTGGGGGGTTGTATAGCTGGCCTGTTGTCAGTTTACAAACTTTAGAAATATTTTCATTATGTCAGACAACCTATAGTTTCTGCATTCAAAAGGTGCCAGAAATGCAGACAAAATTCCTGTGTTATACACTCATTTTGCTATGTGTTTATTCCCTACGCCCTGTTCACCTTCAAAAAAGCTGCATTATATGTCACAGTCTCTGTCACAGGGCACTAGTGGGAAGATGTAATAAATCTTATTTTGAAGTGTGTGTTTCCATCAGCCTTCAGTGAGGTGTTATCCTGTGCTGACAAAGCCAAGAGTATGACTGATGTGTCCTGAAGGGACCTATGGAACAGAGTTTATAGGAGCAGACTGTCTTCGGCACCTAGCATTTCAGTACAGGAGCATCTGGATTTAGACACCAAAACCTTTGGTGCAGATATCTCTTCCATTAGACTATTTCAACACCAAGTAAACACACTGATGAGCCATCTGTTATGAATCTTCCACGGACTTCATATTCACCTTCTACTGACCCCTTTGCAGGAAGGCTGCCTTCACCTTTTCTGGAAAGGCCAAAAATCACCCTCCACCCTTCCTATCCATTCCACCAACAGCTTAACTGAAGATGTGGAGAGGCTGATAAGATACTCTAAGGGAGAGGGTTGTCAGGTACCTCTTTAGCCCCACCCCCCTCGGGTATGAGGGCCAATTCTTCCCTTACCCTCCAGGTTTTCCTTCTCTGGCTTCATCTGAAGCATCAGAGTTCTTAGCTTTGAGCCACCCAGTGACAACTGCATCAGTTCCGGAGACATCCCTGTCTTTGGAACCGGTTTCTGCTTGGAGGTCTTTGCTTCTTTTGGATTTGGAAGCCACAAGGGGCTGAGTCTGTCCTGCCAGCTCAGGCAGGCATGAGTCGACAACTATTTTTTTTGGAACCATCTCTGCATCTTGGGGTTTGGGCACAGATCAGCTTGGCTCTGACTTTGGCCTCGGAAGCGGTCTCTCCAAAGTGAGGAATGACCACAGTTCTGAGACAGTCCTTCTTGGTTCCAGACCTCCAGCTTTTGAGGCCATGGAGAGAGCCTTGACTGCTGCAGTGTCCTTTTCCTCCTTACGCCCAGATATTCAACCTGCACTCCCCACTGTGTCAGTGAGTGCCAAGCCCGCAGGAGTCCCAGATAACAGTTCTCTCCTCTTCTGCTACCTCCGCAGCCCATAAGAAGAAATGCAAGAGGAAGCACTTGGATTCCTCAGAGGAACTGATCACCTAAGACACGGACTTTGATAAAGGTGAAGACCCCCAAGGTCACCCCTTGATGTCTCCTTTGGAGACATTTTGGAAGTAGTGAAACAGAGGAGTGATTGAAAGTCCCAAAATTCTCTTCTGAGGAGTCAATGTACCTGCAGGCCTTTGGTACTCGACCCTCTACCTCTTGGGTGATTCCTCCCGCTGACTAGTGCATTCAGTTGATCTCAATCAGGTGTGGAAGGCCCCAATACTATCAAACCTATCCCAAAGAGACCTGACAAAATTCTGTCCTCTGCTGAAGACAAAGTTCTGGGCCGAAGGGTTAGCAATTGATGTCACGGTCATGGCGGCAGGCACAAAGAAGGAACTGGCTTAAGACAGTTTCTCTATCCATCCATCCATCCAACAGAGTTTCAAGCGATGGATAGGTATGGGAAGCAGATCTATGCATCAACCACCTTTATCTTAAGGTCCTTGAATTTCTTGGCATATTTCACCAGACTTCAGAGGGATTTGGTCAAAGATTTATCAGATATCCTTGTGGGAACCATTTCTGATGACATCCAAGATAAGGTGGCTTCCCAGTTGGCTGCCCTGGAGTCTAATTCATCCATAAAACTATCGCTCATGGAGCTTAAAGGAACACCAGAGCACCGGGTTCAGGCGTTGCCATTAGGAGACATGCCTGGATGAGCCTATGTGACTTTGTGAAGCCATTTGTCAATGCACCCTTTGGCAAATCATACCGGTTTGGTCCAACTGTTAGAGAAACTTTATCCAGGTGCAAGAAAGATGGAAGGACTCTGATGTGGGAGTGTTTCTCCACTCCTCAATGACCATTCTCTAGAAATCAGAGAAGCAGTGGAAAAATGTGACTCAAAGTCCCAAGGGCCTTTTCAGGACACATGTGGAGGTAGTTCTGCCAGGGGGAACTTTAATGGAAGATGCCATCAGAGTGGCAGAGATGGCCCACACAAAGTACAGTAGTGTACACTTACCATAAATGTAGATGTTAGAGTGTATTCACTGTTGCAGTAATCACCTGTGGGTTATCTCTGCTATGGTAGTCCTCAGCCGGCCAGAACAACAGAGTCAATGTTTTTCTGTATCGCTTGCTGTCACTTGCTGACTGACGTCAGATCATCAGTGCTACAAAGCAAGGCAGCCAACCCCATTACATCAGTTTTTCTTGCCCTAACCAGTCAGAAGCCCAAGTAATATGGTAGTGGTCCTGGTGGCTCAAGGCCACCTAGAGAAGCTTATGTTTCCCTAAAGTAAGAAGATATAAGGGGGAAGGAGGGAGGGAAACCAGGACTGCAACAGTGAATACACTAGAACAGCTACATTTATGGTACGTGTACACAACTGTACTATGTTCTTCATGTTTCACTGTTGCAGTCATCACCTGTGGGAGGAATCCCAAAGCTGAGGAGAGAGGTGGTAGGATCCAGTAAGAGACCTAGGCCTGGGTCAGCAAGCCCTGCAGAACTGCAGAGGCAAACCCTGCCCTAGCCTTAGAAAATAGAGGTAGGTGGTAATGCTTGGTAAAGGTATGAACAGAAGCCCAGGTGGCAGCTTCCAGGATGTCCCTGGTGTGAACTCCTCTGAGGAATGCTGTGGAAGTAAAGGCTGCACTAGTGGAATGGGTTTGAATAGATTTTGGGGGTGGGTTCCCATATAATCTTTAGCAGAAATGGATACAGTGTGATATCCATCTGGAAATGGTTTGCTTGGAAATGGGCTTTCCCTCTGCCACTGGGGCAAAGCTGACAAGTAGTTAGTCTGTTTTCCTGAAGGGTTTAGTATGGGTCCAGATAGTGTCTGAGCTGTCTGTGCACTTCTAGTGAGTGCAAAATTCTTTCCCCCTTGTTTTGAGGGTTAGGAAAGAAGGTGGGTAGATGTATGGCCTGGTTGACGGTCATATTAGATACCACCTTGTGCATAAAGGAAAGATTAGTCCTCAGGGAAAACCTGTCTGCGTGGAAAATGATGAAGGGCCCAATAGCCATCAGTGCCTGAAGTTCTGAAACCTTTCTGAGGTGATAGGAAAAAAGCAGTCCTCCAGGACAGGTATCTTAGTTCTGCTGAAGAAGCAGGTTCAAAGGGTGGTAAGGTTAGTTTTTCCAAAATGTAATGCAGGTACCCAGGCTGGTGTGGGTGGCCTTCTGGGAGGTCTGATGTTAGAAGCCCCTCTGAAGAATTGTTTGATCAAAGGGTGGGAGAACAGGGGCTGATGTGTCAAAATGAGCTGAAATGGCTGAGGCGTGGATTTTAACAGAAGAGAAGGAGAGGCTATTATTAAGTAGCTCCGCTAAGTAGTCCAGGATAAGAGGGAAGGAAGGTCGTGAGGTATTGCCCCCTCTGGACTGGCTCCAGGAACAGAATCTTTTCCATTTTCCTGCGTAAGATTTTTCTGGTGCTGGGCCTTCTGTTCCCTGTGATAACGTCTAAGACCTGTTTACTCAACTGGGGCCCTTTGTTTGCCTTTAGAGTATTAGCCATGCTGATAGTTTGAGTCTGCAAGTCTGGATGCTGCATTTCCCCCCGCACCTGAGTCAGGAAGTCTGAGATCAGGGGAAGCTGCCTGGGAGGGTGTAACGTCAGGCTATGCAGTAAAGGATACCAATATTGTCTGGGCCAATCTGGAGCAAGGAGGATGGCCTTTGGTCTCTCCTCCCTTATTTTGATCAGTACCTTGGGAATAAGAGGCAGAGGAGGGAATGTGTACACAAAGAGGGTGTTCCAGAAGGTGGTCAAGGCATCCACCTTCCACACTAGGTGGTGATACTCCCTGGTACAGAAATTTTTCAGCTGATGGTTGAGATATGAAGCAGAGATCCACCTCTGGAGTCCCCCACTCTTGACTGATTTGTAAAACGATTTTTCTGTGGAGCTACCATTTGTGGGGGTCCAGTAAGTTCCTGCTTAAGTGGTCTGCCAGAGTGTTGTTGACCCCTGGTAGGTATTGGGCTATTAGGTGTAATCCCATGAAAGAGGCCATCAGCCAGACATTCATGGCTAGCCTGCACAGAGGGTAAGATTGGGTCCCTCCCTCTTCGTTGATGTACCACATTACTGTGGTGTTGTCTGTTTTGATAAGGAGAACCCCTGGCTTGAGATGGGGTTTGAAGGATGACAGAGCCTTTTGTACTGCCATAATTTCCTTCTGGCTGATGTGTAAGGGAAGGTGTTGGAATCCCAAAGACCTTGGGTGCACCTGCCTTCTAGGTGAACGCCCCAAGCAATGTCTGAGGCATCAATGGTAATGGTCTGCCCAGCAGGGTGAAGGGAAAACCCTTGTTCTTGGCACAGGCCCCTGCCCACCAGAAAAACATGGCCCTTCCTTATACAGGGGATCAGAGGGAGAGAGACCGCTAGAGGTTGAGAGTAGTGACACCAAAGGTTCTTTACATACCACTGACGTTTTCTCATGTGAAGCCTGGCCAGAGGAATTAGAAGGATGCAAGATGCCATGTACCCCAAAGGCTTGCAGGAACTTCCTCACAGTGAGGTGACTTCTGGAAGTCAGCTGGGTAAAGTAGAGGGGCAAGAAGCTCTGCTTTTCTGGGGATAGGAAGGTCATTTGGGATGCTGTGTCCAGCAGTGCTCCCAAGAAAATGATCTTCCTGGAGGGTGTTGCTTTGATTTCTTCTCGATGATGTACCCTAAGGAGGTTGGAGAGTTTTGACAAAGAGGTCCTCGAGTAGCTTCTCTTTGCACTCTGCCTGAATGAGGCAGTCATCAAGATAAGGGTAAATCTGTATATTTTTCGGTCTGCAAAAGACTATGACTGGGGCCAAGCATTTGATGAATACCCTGGGAGCAGTAGATAAGCTAAAGGGTAGCGCTGAGAACTGAAAGTGTTGTGAGCCTGCTCTGAAGCAAAGGAATTTCCTGCAGGATTCCCTTATGGGGATGCGGAGGTAGGCATCTTTTAGATCTAGGGTAACTAACCAGGCATTTTTCATCAGCATAGGCAGCAGCTGCTGCAAAGTTAGCATTTTGAAATTGGGGACCACCAGGGAGGTGTTCAGAATGGATAGATTCAGGATGGGGTGCCAGGTGCCCTCTTTTCTGGGAACAAGGAATAGTCTGGAATAAAAACTTTTGCCTTTTTGATCTGAGGGAACAGGTTATACTGCCCCTTGGGATACGAGAGTTTGGACTTGTTTCAGTGCCTCTGCCCACTGATTTGGAGGTACGTCTGGGTACCCTCTTGGAATAAGGGGTTCAGTGAACGAGAATTTGTATCCCTGAAAAATATTTAAGACCCCATACAGAAAGCCAATTTTCTTAGCAGAGGGAGAGCCTTCCTCCTAATTTTTCATGACTTACAAGAGGGCAGAGGGAGTCACTGAGAGTTTTTGCCATAGAGGGATGGCGTAAAACTACCTGCCTTTGGAGCGGAAGTGGTCCATTGTTTGGTTCGCTGCTGTCCCTGGGATAGGAGCCTGGGTGGTCTTTCCCTGCGGGGCTTACATTGCCCTTACCTGCTAGGTGCAGGAAAGGACCAGTGTTTAGAGGGAAAATTCCTGCTGAACCTAGGAGGTTGTACCTGAAAGAAATCTTTTACTGTTTGCATACATTTTGCTTTGTCTTCCATCTTTTTAAGCACCTCTTCTGCTTTTACTCCAAACAAGCGGTCCTTATCCAAGTGTGCATCAATTAATTCAGATTTGACATGATCAGGGAGAGGTTGTTCCTTCAACCATGCATGTCTTCTAATGACAGATCCTGACACTGCTGCCCTGATTGAGGCTTCTAGGGCATCATATCCACAGTGTAATGAGTGTTTTGCCACTTGACAAGCATAGTGCAGTAAATCTCTTTCAAATTGGCACAGTCAGGAAAGGTTGAAATCTTTTGCTTTAATATTTCCAAAGTGTGTTCTTGATATTTCATCATGTGGAACTGACAATTGAGTACTCTGATATCTAAGGTTTAAGAGGTGTATACTTTTTTACCCCATCTGTCCAGAGCTCTGGAATCCTTGTCAGAAAGAATGGGATTCTTTGCAGAACTAGCCTTGGCTCCTTTTGGTCCCTGTGTAATGACCTCTGGGTCTGCAGCAGGATTTCTGTACAGGTGTTTGTGAGACTCCGGTACTCTAACACTTGTCAGGTTTACTGGGAGCAGGTGGGAGGGCATCAGGAGCTAAGCTGGATTTATGGAAGACATTCACCACCTCTAAGATAGGGGGATGGCTAAGGGTCTGTGCTGGGGCAGGTCTAGAAACTCTTAGTCTGAAAGTCCTGTTATCCCCAGTGGCAATGTTCCCTGAGGGTGTGAAGGGTTTCCCCAAAGGAAAGATCTTCTGGTAGGGAGGCAGAAGGAATGGATTCCTCTGCATCTGAATCCTCATAAGTAGTCAGAGGTGGTGGTTGTTCAAAATCTGAATAATTAGATCCCTCAGAATCCTGTTTTGTCGGTATCTCATGAGAAGGGTCTCTTTTCCTTTTAGAAGTTGTTGCCCGACTACCCCTGATAAGGGAGATAAGATCCACCACCATTTTAAGCATTTGAGCTTGGAGTGGTGGAGCAGGAGAAAGATGGTGGCTAGAAGTAGATTTCCTAGGAATAGCCTTGCTTCTAGACCTGAGGGTATCCATCGGTCTGAGAGAAATGGTAGTTGGACGAAAAGACAGCATTTTTTGTCTAGATTCGGTACTGCAAGTAACGTCTTTGGAAGCCGGTGCCTGAGTCACATCTCCGGACCCAACAGAGGCAGAGGCAACAAAAGGGTTGGAAGACTAAGAAGATTTCTGCAGCATACCAGACTGCAAAAGGGCCTGCAAAAGATCGGGCATCAGGGGCTGTGAAAGTACCTCAATGAATTCCGGAGAACTGACGACCTGCTTAGTGGTAGAGTTGTCAGAATGCTCAGCCTTGAGTGATCTGTCCATCTCTATCTTTACTTTTTTTTCAGAATGTGTACTGATTGTTGGATGATGGACACCATTTTGGAATTCAAGGACGGAAGACAAAAATACCTGGCTACAATAAGAGCACTACAACGAATAGTTCTCGTGTTAAAGAGGGCATAGAATCAGCAACGGGGGACGTTGTCATCTGGGCCTAAACAAGTGACGCAGTATGAATGGAAGTCTCTGTGTGGGATTTGCTTTCCGCAGGCGAGACAATTAACTTTTTTTGGACATTGGTTAGTGCAAGAAAAAAGGATCCCCAATGAGTTACTTAGCTTTAGACATTTTCAGCTGTAATTCAAAACTCTGGTAGAGACCGACCAGCACACTTGCGAACTGCTTCTGCTACAGGCTTCGCGGCAAGAAAGACTGGTGTAATACCGTCGGCTGCCTTGCGTTATAGCACTGATGACCTGACGTCAGTCAGCAAGCGACAGCAGCCGATGCAGAAAAACATTGACTCTGGTATTCAGGTTGGCCGAGGGCTACCACAGCAGGGATAACCCAAAGGTGATGACCAACAATGAAACATGAAGAACATCCAGGGTTTCAGGGATTTTTTTCTCTGGCAAACCTTACCAGCGCTCCTGAAAGGAGGCCCGATTGCCTTCCTCTGGAGACAGTCAGGGGACGCTTATCCCTTCACTAAAATGCCTGACTACAAATAGCATCTGATGCTTGGCTACAGAGGATTATAACCAGAGGCTATACAATCCCCTTTTCACTTTCTCTTCCTGTATGCAAGAAAATCTCCAACATTCCATCCAGCCAGAGAAAGAACAAGGAGTTCTAGAAATCCAAAAACTGCTAGAAAAGAGTCATCCAAGGAGTCTCACCAGACCAGAGAGAGAGTATGGAATTTACTCAAGATTCTTTTTAGTACCAAAAAGACAGGGGACTGGAGACTAATTTTGGATCCAAGTGTTCTGAACACATCAATTCATCAAACCATATTCTAGATGGTCACGGTATAGTTCATTACTCCATTTTTGGAAAAAGCCAACTGGATGTGCTCTATAGATCCTCAGGATGTATATTACCATATAAAAAAGGACTAACAATCCAAAAGATTCCTCCGTTTCTGACTGGGAGCCAATCACTTTCAATTCAGAGTTCTGCCCTTTTGGTGAACACCCTGGCAGCTGTGATCAGATCAATGCATGGCAGAAGTAGCAGCTTATTTGAGACTGCAGGGATTCAGTGCATTTCCCTATCTAGAAGATGGACTCATTACCGCTCCGAACAGGCATCAATTGATGGAAGCAACAGATCATGTTCTTCACATTTGCTCTTATCTGGGAAGAACTAAATTATGAAAAATCAAAAATGACCCCAAGTCAGAATTTAAAGTTCACAGGAGCCCTTACTCAAACTTCCATAGCCTCTCTTCCCCCTGTGAGATTACAGAACATCAGAGTTCCGGTACAGAAGCTATCAGTAACAGAAAAGTAACCACTCATCTAGTCTTGCAAGCACTGGGCTCAATGGCTGCAGCTGTAACTGTAGTTCCATTAAAAAGACACCACATGAGGATACTACAATGGTCAATGTACACCGACCTATGTCAAACCTCATTTGATCAAAAATCTTTGCAAAAAAAGATTTAGCTTGGTGGATGCATTCTGAAGACATTCTTCTAGGCTGTCCCTTTGTCCCATCGCAACCTCAAGTCATACTGACCAAGGATGCCTCCCTTGGGGGCATTATCTGGGAAAGACTGTCCAAGGCACTTGGTCCCCCCACAGAGGCCAACCTTCATATCAATGTATTGGAGGTAAGAGCAGTGCTTTTAGCAGTGCAATCCTTTCAGACTGCTCTTCCTTCAGGAACAATAGCGATCAGAAAGACAATATGTCAGTGGTCAACAGGGAAGAACCAAGTCCTACCCCCTTTGTTGAGAAGCTCTCAAAGTGTGGTATTGGGTAATCTCTTCTAACTGCTTTCTGGTAGAAATGCACATTCTGGGGAGCTCCAATGTGATGGCGGACTAACTAAGCAGGTGTATTCCCCTGCCTCACAAGTGGTCTCCCACTCCAAAAGTGACAGGATTTTCCATCAATGGGGCCAGTCTTGCTGTGACCTATTTGCCTCTCCCCTAAACAAGTGCAGCAACTACTTTACCCTGATTCCCCACTCCAGGGTAGTCACCAAGAGATGCTCTTCTCCCCCTGTATTTGGCCCTCTGGACTACTGTATGCCTTTTCCCCAATTCTATTCCCAAAATTCCTATAGAAAGCAATCATGTTGAAGAGCAAAGTAGTCCTCATTGCTCCGTAATGGCCTCAACAAATATGGTTCCCCATTCTTTGGCCTTATCTGACGCAACAGCCTTGGATTCTGGACCCAGCTCCAGACCTTCTCTCATCCAGAGGGATTAATCCATCTGAACATTGTAAAACTCAAGCTGACAGCTTGGTTTCTCCAGTTCTGTTAATAGCCAGGCATCCCTCTCTCTCCTCCCCAGTACCGCATATACTCTTAGCCTCTATCCACAAACTATGCTAGTAAATGGAGGAGGTTTACTTTTTGGGCTCATAACATTGACCCTTTTCAGTGCCATCGATAAAGTTCTAGAATTTTTTGCTTCACTTTTTAAAGCAGGTGCTCCCCAGTCTACTACAAAACTCTCTTTGGCTTCTCATAAGTTTTGCAAGGCCTTCTTAAAAGGAATACTCTTGTTAAAACCCCCTTACAAAGATCCTACTTCACCTTGGCATCTCAACTTATTGTTACAAGTCATTGTTTCACCTCCTTTGGAACCATCAGCTGAATATGATCTGAATTTTTTTTTATTATGGAAAACTATATTTTTAGTGGCAACAACTTCTGCCAGAAGGATTTCAGAAACACAAGCCTTATGCTGTAGACCTCCTTACTTGATTTTCCGCAGAGTTTCACTGAGAACCAATCCTTCCTTTTCACATAAGGTGCTGTGAGAGACCAACAGACTATTAATTTACTAGTACTTTTTCCCAATTTTAATAAAAGTGAATACTGCTCACATTAACCGTTCACAGACAATTACGTTTCTATCTACACAGAACTAAGAATTTAAGAAAATCCGACCAACTATGTGTCATTTTCATCTACAAAACTTGGCCAACCAGTGAACAAAGTGACGCTAGCCAGATGGCTCAAAGAATGTACCTTCTATCTATAATAATAAGGTAAAATTAAACTAAGGAAAATTAAACTATCTAAACCTTTAAAGGCACATTCTACAAGAGCTGTAGCTATTTCAACAGTTTTTTTTAATCTAGAGCTCCTATGGATGATATTTCTATAGCAGCAACTTGGGCTTCTCCTCATACCTTTATTAGTCATTACAAATTGGATCTGGTCTCCAGGGGAAGAGTGTCATTTAGTTCAATGTGCTCAGGAATATCCTTCCTTGAGTCCTCTCAAGATCAAAGGTAGCCGGGGACTCTCTCCCATACGTTGAGGATAAAATTAAAATTGACATCAGATAAAGAAGTTATGCATGCACCATAACATTCCATCTGTGTTGTTTATTTTCACTTATCCTCGACTCCCCGCCGACCTTCCTCCTACCCTTGGTGTTTTTTGTGGAATGGATACTGGACACATACCACTTACTGTTATTGTTATATAGTCCCAGACAGGGTCTCTATGAAGGCTTTTGAGGTTTTCCATTCTCTCCGTCTTTCAGCAAACTGGACCCGAGGTAACTAAAAGAGGAGCATTGCAGGTAAGGGTTCAGCTCAAGAGATTTTGGCTTTGCGAGCTGTACTAACAGTCAAGTTGGTTTTGAGGTTTGGAACCAAACCCATATATCGAGGATAAATGAAAATGGACATCATAGGCGGAACGTTATGGTGAGAACTTAACTTCTTTATAGTGCTGCTGTCACAGTGGCAATCACGTCCATACTTTTGTATTTTCTGAAAAAGAACTCTGCATTTGTGGAACAAACATTTAGAAATATCTTATGGAATGTCAGTCTGCTTTTTACATCTTTGCCGTTTCAGTTGATGTAGCCACTTTTATCATACTTTTGTCCCTGTGCCATTACACCATCAGGCCTGGCTCAGCTCTGAAGGAGCAGTCATCTAAGCAGCCACAGGGGTTGACTGTGCCATTGAAAGATCTATCCTCAATGCCAGAATACTATCTTCTTTACCTAGAGTGGAGGTATGCCACCTGTTATGGGGGTGGGGTCATGCATTTGCATTCTTATGTGCAGATGCTGAGAAAGTCTGCCATGTTCACAGCTTGGTGAGTTGAACTGTCCCAGGACTGTTTTGTTGACCCTTCTGCAAGAGATAGTGGTGCAGTATGACTCTATTCCATCCCTCCCCCACCCAAAAGATATGTACACTCATCCTTCCCTTGCCAGCTCCAGCAGTTACTTGAGCCCAGTAGTCAAGCAGGGTCTCCTGTGTCTTAATTTGGGCTTTATCCCTTTTATGGTTCATAGGTTCGTACTAGGCTATCGTCCCTAGGGCCTATACAAGCTAGCCATAATTCCCTGGATATTTCTTCCCACAATATTTACTTTCCTGGACCCCTGTCTAGCAGGGCAACTGACGTGATCCCAGAGGTGAATTTCCTATCTCCCATCCAATTGTCAAGGTTCCTTTTGAAGAGGGCCAAGGAGGCGCTCTGCTTGACATGTATGGGCAGTGTATTCCAGAGTATGGAGAGTCTCTGGGTCAGGAACCTATCCCCCTCCAGCATGTTTTGTTCATTGTGATAAGGTTTAGATCCCTGGAGTGTGTGGCTCTTAGGGATTGGGATTTCTTTAAGTGGAGCATGTCCAACAGCTAAGGGTTTGACATGGCCTATATATATATATATATATATATATATATATATATATATATATATATATATATATATATATATATATATATATATATATATAGACGGTCAGCATAGGCCATCTGCTTTAGGCCTGTGATTCTTTTAGTGAGGTATTTCTGTAGCCTTTCCAGCTGTTGCAGATGTCTTGTGAGGTACATACCAAATGGGACGTTGCACTCTATAATGGATCTAATGAGGGATGAGTACAGTGGGACAATGATCTCCTTTTTTCTGGATGAAAAGCCCTAAGTGAGGAGGTGTGCCACATAGGATTTCCTGACTGTTGTGGTGATGTGTATCGAAGGTGAGACCACTGTCCACCTGTGTCCCTATGTCTCTCGTCACACTTTCAGTGTTTAGTGCACTGCCACTTATGTGGCAATTCATGGGTACATGGCTTTCCCCAAAGGGGATAATTATACATTTCTTGGCATTAAGCTTGAGCCCATGGCTCTGGCACCAAGCATCTGTTTCTGTAAGGCCCTTTTGTAGAATATCCACATCATTTGGGGATTCAATAATGGCTCCCAGTTTGCAGTCATGTACGAACTTTGTTAGCCAGAGTCCCTTAGTGTTGGTCTGTACTTCAGAGAAGTAGATGCCAAACAAGAGAGGTCTCAGGACTGAATCCTGAGGTACTCCACTTGTCACCTGGCTGGAACTGGATTTGGAATCTGCTACTTTTACAGTCTAGGTTCTGCCGGTAAGCCAGTTGGCAATCCATTGAGTGATGTAGGGATTAATGCCCAGTTTAGTAAGTGTATCTATGATTCCAGAGGGGGGGGGTGTCGAAGGCCTTGGCGAGGTCCAGATAGGTGGCCGCCTTATCCTCGTCTACAGCTCTGGAGACTGATTTGAAGATGTCAATTAGGTTCAGAACACAACATTGGCCCTTCACGAACCCAAACTGGGTGGAGTCCAGTGTTTGAAGGTTGCCAATGTCTTTATTTACAAGTTCCATGATAATGTGTTCCATGCCCTTGCATATCAGGCTTGTCAGACTGATGGGACGGTAGTTCCCGAGATCCAAGGTGGATCACCCTTGTTAAGTGGGATAACTGTAGCTGTGCGCCACTCAGTGGGCATGAATCCTGAGGTGAAGCTATGATTGAACATGACACTTAGGTGAGGTGCCAGTTCATTTTGTAGTTCATGTAGTACACAGCCTTGGATGTCATCTGGTCCCAAGGATGCTGAACTGACTGACTTAAAGAGCTATATGCTGCAGGTATTAGGAACACCCAACATCTAAAGCTTTCTTAAGACTGCTCAGCTGCCACACCATTCCCACCATGCATATCCTTGCTGCACATTTTTATTAATCCAATTTCACAAAATTAAGAATACATACTACTACCTTTAACAATCATTGCATTTAAATCAAAAACAGTTTTAAATAACTTAAGATACTACTTGTCTGTTCCTTCAGTAGTGATGCCAAAATTTGTGACATTAAGAAAACTAATCTTGCATTGTTGTTTCTTTAATTGTTTTTAAGTACCGTTTTTTTATAAATGAATGGCAATTCTCCAAATTCTGGAAATCTACTCTGACAAAAACTAAGGTTTTAAAGTGATGCTCTGCTTTAAAAATGGTGAAACATGGCTTCCCAACACGATGCAGACCATGTTTCAAGTTCTGACCACAAGATATAAGGGCATTCTAAAAATATTACCACGTTTAACTCAGCACTGCAGCATTTTCAAAAGCTAATCTCACCTTTATAGGCCAGGTAAGCCTGTTACATGTTGTGATATAATACAGCAACTATGACTAATATAACATGGATTTACCCAGCAGAGTCAAACAAACAGTTTCTAAGTACTAGTTTAAGTGAGCTGAGCAGCAATAGGTCAAATTTACCAAAAGCACACTATAGGCTTACAATATTAAAGTTGCTATAAAACTAGCATGTTGTTTCAATGTAACCTGCATACTGACTGACATTACCACTATAGTTGATCGTTCACGTGTCTTGACATAAGGAAAACACATTAAAAATTCTGGCACACCAAGTTTGTACAGAAGCTTTATTAAACCTCTCTCTAGTACAGTAAATGCCAGCTTTTTTTGTTATGTTCACAGTCCAACTTGCAAATGGGAAACAAAATGTTTTTGCTCATCTTTGTCAATACAGATACGTTACAGGTTCAAGAAGCAACTGACACCATATTATTTGGGCTAAGAATCTCAATCCAATATCCGTCAGGATCCTGAATGAAAGCAAGGCCTTTCATTTTACCTGAAAGAGAAAAAAACAAGGTCAGTAAAGAATATGAATCCAGTCCCTACACCTTTCAATTTATACTGATGACCCAATATGATACTATAACACTTAAGAGAAACTGGGTTGGATTCTATGGAAATTCTGTTAAACTTTCATGCGATCTTTTATAATCATTCAGAATTAACAGGAGAAGGAAACAGGTCCTTTTTTTCTCCATGAAACTAGTGCTAGAAGTGCCGGAAATGGCTTATACTGCTTACATGCAAGGAAATAAAAAAAAAATGCATACACTGATGAAAAAAAGAAGTTATGTACTCACCAAAACGCTCCATCTGAGTAGTTGCACTTCATTTTTCTGCAACCTGTGGTTATACAGATCCAAGCCGGCAACTTTTCAAGCATCTGCTCAGAGCTCCAAGCTCCTCCCCCTTACCCATAACCCATCACAATCTCTTACCTTCCCTCAGATCGAGTTTGCCACTACTCAACCAATCAGCAACTCAACTTACAATAAACCATGAGAAGGTTCGGGGGAAGGTTGCAGAAAAATAAAGTGCAACTACTCAGATGGATGTATGGTGGATGGCGAGTACATAACTTCTTTATCTGAAGTAGTTAACTTCATTTTATCTGCAACCTGTGGGACAGAGTCCCCATCTACTTAAACTCCTGGGAGGCCCTCATGGAAGGGTATTCCTGAGCACCGCAGAGCCGAAGGATGCTCTCACTCTGGAGATCAAATCCAACTTATGAGAAATGAAGGTATGTGATCTTGCCCAAGTTGCTGCCGCACAAATCTCATCCAATGAAACCCTAGACCAAAAGGCAGCAGAAGTCACCATAGATCTGGCAGAATGAGCATTAATAGGACCAGGCGGGGACAGACCTTTGTCTCTGTAAATTTGCAAAATACATTGTGTAATCCATCTAGTTAAGGAAACCTTGGAGATGGCTTTACCCAGAAAGGGTTTAGAAAAAGACACAAATGGCTGGTCAGACTTAGAGAAGGGCTTTGTTCTATGTAAATAAAAATAAAGTAGTCTATGAACATCTAGCAAATGCAGTTTATACTCAACCTTGTTTTGAAAGTTTGGAAAGGAAACAGGCAGGTTGTTTGATTAATGTTTGATTCAGAAGCCACTTTTGGTAAGAAAGAAGGGTTTGCGCAGAGAGAAACCCTGTCCTTACGGAAGATCAATTAAGGAGGCACGGCAAACAAAGCCTGAATCTCAGAAACCCTCCTAGCTGACGTAATGGTCAGTAGGAAGGCTGTCTTCCAAGATAAGAACTTAAAATCTACTGATGCTGCAGGTTCAAAGGAGGGAGCAACTAAAGCCTGGAGAACCAAGGTGAGGTCCCAAGCAGCAACAGAGTCCTTAATAGGAGGATGCAAAAGAAGGGTGCCTTTAAGGAAAGTCTTACACAGTCTAGAAGAGGCCAGGGCATTCATGTTTTTGCTGACGTGAAAATTCGAAATAGCTGCCAGTTGCACTTTCACAGTGGAGGAACTAGCCCCTTGCTGAAAAATATTAGCAAAGAAATCCAACACTGCAGGAACAGGGGCTGTAAAAGGATCCAGGTTTCTCCAAGAAGCCCAAACAGAGAATGGTTTCCATTTACTGCGGTACATCTTCCTACTGGAAGCCTTGTGAGACGCCACCAGAATAGCTTTTACTGAAGATGAAAGACCGAAAGCCCTGGCAATCAAGGGAACTGGAGCAAAGTACAGTTTTGTACCTACCATAAATGTAGATGTCCGATAGGTATGCATCTACAGTCATAACATATAGGTTGTCCTGCCTCAGGCAGCCCTTCGGTCGGCCGGATTCCAAAGTATGGGTCTGGCCTCGGCTGATGTCGCACTTTCCCCGACGTCAGAGCGTCTGGGGTATAAAAGCATCAGCCGATGCCATTTTCCTCAGTTTTTCTTGCCCCAGATGCCAAGTGCCCTCTAGGAAGGCTAAATTTGGATAAATGCAATAAAATTCCAAACATTTGCAAAATTATATATATATATATATATATATATATATATATATATATATACATGTATATACAAACAAATACACCATAATAGATTCCCCCAGCTAGCTAAAAGAGGGGTAAGCACCCTAGGAATACCACAGAGGGGTAGGAGGGAGGGTAAACCTGACTGCAGATGCATACCTATCGGACATCTACATTTATGGTAGGTACAAAACTGTACTATGTCCTTCAAGGATGCATCTGCAGTCATAACATATGGGTAGAATACCATAGCCAATCTGGGGGAGGAGGTACTAAGAAAAGGATGGTGTAGTTAAGATCCCCTGCAGGACTGCAGTAGCAAAACCTGCTCTGGATCTGGAGTATAAAGGTAGATTGTAATGTTTGGCAAATGTATGCATGGAGCTCCAAGTAGCAGCTTCTAAAATGTCCTTGGTAGCCACCCCTCGTAGGAAGGCTGTAATGGTGGCCGTGGCCCTTGTGGAATGAAGCCTGATGTTTGCAGGAACTGTCTTTCCATGAAAGGAGTAACAAAATCAAATGCAATTTCCTATCCATTTTGAAATTGTCTGTTTGGAAATTGCTTTTCCTTGCACCCCAGTAGCATATGCTACAAATAGTTGGTCAGTTTTCTGCTACTTTTAGTTCTGTACAAGTAGTAGTGTAGTAGTCTGTGTATATCCAGGGTGTGCAGAAGTTTTTCCCCTCTATTCTGTGGATTTGGGAAGAATGTAGGCAAGTGAATAGCTTGGTTCAAGGATACCCTAGATACCACCTTTGGCATAAAAGTAGGATTGGTTCTTAGTGAAACTCTGTCCTGATGGAAGATAAGAAATGGCTGTACTGCCATTAATGCTTGTAACTCAGATACTCTTCTTGCTGAAGTTATTGCCAGAAGGAATGCAGTTTTCCAAGACAGAAACTGTAGATCCGCTGATGCTGCTGGTTCAAAAGGAAGTGTTAGTTTCTCCAACACAAAGTTGAGATCCCAAGCAGGTAAAGGGGGTTTTCTTGGAGGTTTAATATTTTTGATCCCTCTCAGAAATTGCCTGAGGAGAGGGTGCGAGAAGATAGGTGGATCCACATTGTATTCTGCTGAAATTGCTGAGGCATGAATCTTAATGGAAGAATAGGACAGGCCATTGTGGAACAATTCTGCTAAGTATTCCAGAATATGTGTCATGCTTGCCACTGTCACATCTAAGCCTTTTGATGTGTTCCAAATGAGAAATTTTTTCCATTTAGCTGAGTATGTCTTCCTTGTGGAAGGCCGGTGAGCTTCCATGATAATGTCCTTCACTCTCTGTGATAAAACATTTTGATTGGGATTTAAGGAATTTTCCAGGCAGTTGGCTGCAATGTTTTCAAGTTGGGATGCATGATCTTGAAATTGTTCTGCGTCAGAAGAAGAGGCCATAGGGGGAGAGGCCATGGTTTTGCCTGTGACATGCTCCTCAATAGTGGATACCAGTGTTGCCTTGGCCAGTCTGGAGCTATCAGAATCACTCTTGGCTGTTCCTCCCTGATCTTCAGTAGAACCTTGTACATTAATGGGAGAGGTGGGAAGGCATATACTTTTAGAGCTTTCCAGCTGAAAGAGAGAGAGTCCACCCTCCAAGCTTGTGGGTGGTATGTCCTTGAGCAGAATGTCTTCAGTTGATGGTTGAGGGGGGAGGCGAACAGATCCATCTCCAGCATTCCCCATGCCTTTGCTATGAGTTGGAAGATGTCTGGGTGCAGCATCCATTCGTGTGCATCCATGGTAGTTCTGCTTAAGCTGTCTGCCAGTGTATTTTCTTTTCCTGGCACGAACTGGGACTGCAGTTGGATATTGAGTTTCAGGCATAGGTCCTATAGATAGAGTGTGTGCCTCCCTGCTTGTTTATGTACCACATGACCGTGGTGTTGTCTGTCCTTATTAACAGGTGGCCTTGATGGAGGAAGGGTTTGAAAGCCTCGATTGCATGCATCACTGCCAGCATTTCCTTTTGGTTTATGTGCATGCGTAGCTGCCCTTGAGACCATAGGCCTTGGATACATTTGCCCTCCATGTGTGCTCCCCATCCTCGGTCTGAAGCGTCCGTGGTGATGGTTTGTTTTGTTTTTGGTTTGTTGAAAGGCAACCCTCTGTTGGACTGGCAGGCCTGAGCCCACCACAGGAATTCCTTTTGAAGGCAAGGAATGATTGGTATCAAAGTTTCCAAACTGTGACTGTGTTGAGACCATACACTCCTTAGGTACCATTGTAATTTTCTCATATGCAGCCTGGCCTGTGGTATCAGAATTATGCAGGATGCCATTGTAACCCAGGGCCTGCAGGATTTTCCTTGCAGTAAGCTGAGTTTGTCTCGTCAGAATCATGAAGTAATCCGGAAGTTGTTTTTGTTTTTCTTCTGTGAGAAAGGCCATTTGGGTGGTTGTGTCTAGATCTGCACCCAAAAAGGTTATCCTTTGGGATGGAACAAGTCTTGATTTTTGGATGTTGACTGTGTATCCCAAGGCCTGTAGCAGGTGGATAGGCCAAGTCCTTTATCAAATTTCCCTTGTTGTCCGCTTGTATAAGGCAGTCATCCAGATATGGGTAGATTTGAATCCCCTGAAGTCTGCAGTGTGCCATTACTGATGCCAGGCATTTCGTGAATACTCTGGGCGCAGTAGATAAGCCAAAGGGCAATGCTGAGAATTGATAATGCTCTGATCCTGCAAGAAATATGAGGTGTCTTCTGCAACTTGGTCGAATAGGGACGTGCAGGTATGCCTCCTTGAGATCTAGAGTCACCTGCAAAGACTCCTTGCCCAACATGGGAAGAAGTTGCTGTACGGTCAGCATCTTGAATTTTGGCACAATGAGGTAAGTATTCAGTGCGGACAGGTCGAGAATAGGCCTCCATTGATTTTCTTTTCTTGGTACAAGGAATAGTCTGGAGTAAAATCCTTGGCCTTGTTCTACGAATAACTGCCCCAGTCATAGCTGACCTAAATGAAGCCTCCAATGCATCATAACCACACTTTAAGAAATGATTACTAACCTGCTGTGAGTTGTGTACCAAATCCTGAAGGGATTTACGGTCAAGGGGTTCAGGAGAAGAAAGCTTCTTATTCAGTTCATCTAACAAATACTCTTGGTACTGTATCATATGAAATTGACAATTTAATGCCCTGACGGAAAGAGTTGCAGAAGTATATACCTTCTTTCCCCATCTCTCTAAAGCTCTAGACTCTCTTTCAGAAGGTAGAGGATTTTTGGCAGTGGCAGCCGCAACCCCTTTAGGGCCCTGAGAAATAGTTTCTGGGTCTGCAAAATGGGCTTTATACAGATGAAAATGAGAATCCGGGACCCTGTAGTATCTATCAGGTTTGGCAGGGGCCGGAGGGAGAGTATCAGGGGCTGTACTGACATCATTGTACACATCATCAATTACATTCAAAACAGGAGGTATGGCTAAGGGCCTATGTTGAGGCAAATGTAAAAAGGTCCTTAATCTTTTTCTAGAATCAGAGAATTCCAGACCTTGCCATTGAAAATGCTCTCTCATGGAGTGTAGAGTCTCATCAAAGGAAAACTCTTCAGGAGGGGAGGCCGAAGGGATAGATTCTTCAGCATCAGAATCCTCATAGGGCGAATAAGCCTCCTCCTGGTGGTCTGACAACTCAGATCCATCCGTGGACTCAACTGAAGAGTGTGGGTCAGAGGGGTCAGTCCTGGGCCTTTTGTCTGGTGGAGGGTGACAGGCCCTGTCCGGGTGAGGTTGTGAACCTCTAATTAAAGAAATAAGGTCCTCTGCAAGGCTGAAGATCTGAGAACTAGAGGAAGGCCTCTGGGAGGTAGTCTTGGGAGGCAAAGCTTTAGAAAGTTTAGCAGCTTTAGCCCTAGAAAAGGCCTTAATGGACATGGAAGCAGGGGGCCTAGCTGCCCCACGTGCAGGAGTAGATATGTCCAAAGGCATGGTGTCGGACATTTCCTGGACACTGGTTTCGGTAGGTAGCTCTGTAGCCGACTCAGCCGGGGCCTCCCGGGCCGCGGTGGTCAGTTGAGTGGATTCGGAAGAAGGAATCTCCGAGGACTCTGTTTCGGCCGAAACCGAGACACTTACTGTGGTTTCAGCCGAAACCGCAGACCGCGAGTGTTGGTCCTTGTCCTTCCGTTTTTTCACCAAATGCGATGTCGGAGTCTCCGACGGCATTTTATATGCAAAACTAGCCCCAAAAAATTCCTCTGCAAACTCCGACCGACGTCTAAGAGTTCGTCGGTTGAAGGAAGCACAGGCTGAACAGGCCGATACGTTGTGGTCTGGGCCTAAGCAAGGAAGGCAGTAGGAATGGAAATCCTTATGAGGTATTTGTTTCCCACAAGTTAAACAATTATTTACTTTATCTGACATCGGCTGAGGCAAGAAAGAGTCCCCAACGGGGTACTTAGCTTTTTCGAAGTCTTCGGTAGCTGAATTCACTGGATCTGACTGACCGGCACTTGCGAACAGCTTCTGCTTCGGGCACCGTGCGGCAAGAAAGACTGAGGAAAATGGCGTCGGCTGTTGCTTTTATACCCCAGACGCTCTGACGTCGGGGAAAGTGCGACATCAGCAGAGGCCAGACCCAGACTTTGGAATCCGGCCAACCGAAGGGCTGCCTGAGGCAGGACAACCCATATGTTATGACTGCAGATGCATCCTTGAAGGACATCCAAGATGCTAACTTGAGGCTGTCCGGGTTGGGCGGACAAGTGCCCAAGGGATGAGAAATGAGATCTGAGCAGGGAACCAGAACCCAAGGAGGAGCTAGAACAGGAGATCAGAGGAAGGGGAACCACACCTGATGAGGCCAGAACGGGGCAATGAGGATCACTTTGCAACCCAGTCGGCAAGCTTTCTGAAGAAACTTCAGAATGAGTGGTAATGGGGGATAAGCATAAAGCAACCTGGGAGGCCAAGCATGGACTAGAGCGTCTCTGGGGAGATCCCCTGGAGAGGGAATCAGACTGAAGAAGTCGTCGCACTTCGCGATGGAAGGAGATGCGTACAGATTGCAAGGCTGACCCCACGCAAGTAAAATCTCCTCTGCTATCGACTGCTTCTGAGACCACTCCTATGGCATTAGAATAGCCCAACTCAATCTGTCCACTAAAATGTTGGAGCGTCCCGGGATGTGCGTTGCAATCAGAAACCGACTGGTGGAGATCGCCCACTCCTACGCTCTCATGGCCTCGCGACACAGAGGGTAAGATCTGGTTCCTCCCTGTTTGTTGATGTACCAGACAACTGACATGTTGTCTGACTGAATTGCAATAGTCCTCGGAGGAAGAACAGTGTGGAAGCCTTGCAACGCTAAAAGCACTGCTCTCATCTCCAGAACATTGAGGTGCAATCTGGTCTCGATCTGGGACCACGTGCCTTGGACCGTCATCCCCAGATAATGCCCCCCCCACCCGAGCTGGGAGGTGTCTGTGGTCACTGTGACTTAGGCTGTGGGTGAAACAAATGGGCGCCCCACTGCAATCACTGGGGAATGGAGCCACCAGAGGAGTGACGCCCTGCAGGCTTTGCTGATTTTAACTGGATGTTCCATGGGGAGATCTAGCCAAGACCACTGTACGGCTAAAGTCCATTGAAGAACCCGCATGTGAAGACGCGCATAGGGGAGGATCAAGATTGCTGCAGCCATAGAGCCCAGGGCTCTGAGAACGTCACCTGCCTTGGATAACCTGGGGCCAAGAACTATGGCTATATGGGCCCGTAGACTCTGGACCCTGTCTGCAGTTAGAAAGACTTTCAGTCGAAGGGTGTCCAGCCGTGCCCCAATGAAGTCCAAGATCTGCAATGGGTCCAAAAGGGACTTGGAAACATTGATAGTGATCCCTAGCCAGATTGCAAGCTGAAGGAAGGGAGTCTCTGGCTTGGCAAAGACAACGCTTGATGAAAGTAGCGAGGAGGCAGTCGTCTAGGTAAGGGAATACCTGAATTCCCTGAAGCCTCAGGTGAGTCACTACGACTGCCATTACCTTGGTAAACACCCTGGGGGCTGTGGTGAGACCGAAGGGTAGGGCTCTGAACTGGAAATGACTGGCTCCCATCCGGAAGCAAAATCAATCTCCTGGAGCATCTGCAAATCTTGATATGGTAGTAAGCGTCCTGGAGGTCTATCGAGCACATCCAGTCGCATTCTCGATAAGGTAGAATAGACTACAGGACGGCAATCCAGAATTTCTGTTTGGCGACAGCCAGGTCCAAAATGGCTTGTTTGAGAAGCAGCTTGGAAATCTCTAGCGCTGCCATCTCCCTTTGAGCGGGTGGGACCTCTGGGAGGTGCTTTGGTTGGACGGGAGGGGCAACAAACAGGATGGTGTAGCCTCTGGATATTATTTGAAGCACCCAAAGATCTGCAGTTATGGACTCCCAAGCCATTGGATGCAAAGAATCTTTCCACGACTGCCTCCAGAGTAGGACAGTCAGGCAACCCCTCAGGGCTGCTGCGTGGGCGTGTCTGAGAAGGGCTCCCTAGACCCAAAGTTCCTTGGACCCCCTCTGCCTCTGGGATGGCGTCTGTCATGTCCCCCTCTGCCTCTCGGGGACGATTTGTCCTGAGAGTCCCAGGAAAACTGATTTCCGGAACCACATCTTTTTTTGCCCTCTCCGATTCCTAGAAAAGGACCTTTGAGGACTAGAGAAGCGGATTCAGACGGCAGACAGAGTCTTCCCATCTTTTTCACTCTGGACAAGGGTGTCACGTATAGTCTTCCCAAAGGGAGAACCACTGAAGGGAGCATTTGTGAAAGATGCCTTGAAGGGGTCTGCAAATTGACAGTCTGAGCCAAGCATGTTACCTCATAGCCACGCCAGTCCCAGCCACCTTAGCCGCTTCTTCCATAGCATAGAAAAGTAGGTGCACAGACGTGTTTGATACTGACTTCAGTGTTGACATTTTCACGGAGAACAGATGCTTGTCCTCCTGCAACAAAGACTCTGGGGGCGACTCAGCTAACTCCGTGACTAGGTCTCGCTGCAGTCGAATAACATGTGCCAAATAGTTCAGCACTCAGATGGAAAACGTCACTGAAGAATACACTCGCTTCCCAAATCGATCTACCATCCTGGACTCTTTGTCAGGAGGGTGGATCGAGGAACTTTCCTGAGCCAGTTCCCTCTTGGTGGCTGCTGCAACCATCATAGCATCCACCGGAAAATCCTTTATACCAGGACTGTCTGTCCAAGGGTGGAGAGAGGATCTTGTCCGGACGTTTGGGTATCGGCTCTATCCTTCCATACCCACATGGTGATAAGATCCACCAAGGGATCTGCCAGCGGGGACACCCAGGACATAGATGGGCCCATGCCAAAAGCCTCCAGGAACACTGATTCATCCATAGAAGGTTTTGGGGCTGACCAACCTCCCCTCTGGCGGAGGATCTCCATGATGTCTCCAAAGCAGACAACCTCTGGAGGTGACCTGGGGGAACTTTCTCCTTCATCTAAATCCGTGTCTTCTGTCAAGGACTTGGGGAAGTCCAGGTGCCTCCTTTTACACGTGTGCTTACAAGGACCCTCTTTGTTGGGACTCTAAGAGGGATTGTGCACCGTGGGGGGTTCCTCCAGGGAACTGCCTGGGGGTCCTCTAGCATGGGCTGTCCCTGGGACAAGCTGAAGGGAGTCGTAACCGAATCAGAGGGCATCTGGGTGGAATCCAAGGAAATAGGCTGGGGTCTCAATCCTTGGGAGAGAACCCTCTCCACCACGTCGAACGCCGATGGAGAGCCCACCTCCTTAGCACCCAACAGGGTGGAAGCTCTCCCCGGTTACGCAGTGAGGATCCGGACAGAGGCTAGGGTAGACAGAGCTCCAAAGAAACAGCTCTGATCCGACAAAGTCAGAGCCGAAGACACCTCCATCTTCTCGGGTCAGACTCCCTGTCCTCGGCCCCGAACTGGTCGGATCTGAAGAACTCAAGGTAATTGTCGAGGCTGGAGGAACCATCGGCGCCGAATCCACAGCTCTGAAGATCCTCGGGTCCATAAACCCCAAAACCACTGGCTGGATCGGGGAAGGAGAAATAGGATGAAAGAATGGCATGGAGGTCCCTCCTCCAGAGGGAGAGGGGCCTGGCAAGACTCCCATCTGGATTTGGGTCCGAATAAATCTCATCATCCTGTCCATATCCATTTCAGAGAGACTCAGAGTCGAGCGCGAGGAAGCAACTGACTCAGCTCTAGCTGGACGCTGCAAAGATCTGGATGAAGGCTCGGTTCCGGGGGGAAACTAGGGGAGTGGAGCCGAGGAGACACAGGTCTTGATACCTTTGGAAGGCAGGCTAGGGAAGGACTCCTGATCTGGAGACTTTTTAAGGGGCCTATCCCCCTTCTCTCTGTCTCTGTCCTTGTTTCCTTCGTCTTCCTTTTGCATCCCCTTCAACAGGACTAGTGGGAGGATAAGTCCCTGTCTGGGGGGGGGGGGGGTTGGGCTTTAGCTGTGGAAACAGAGATCGAGGAAGACAAGTCCAGCGTGGAAACAGGGAGAAGGCCTTTAGCCACCAGTTTGGCCTTCCTCTCCTTTAAGGCCCTAGGATTAAAACCAGCACACACACACACACACACACACACACACACACACTGCACTGGGTAGACAAATGTGGAACGTCTAAGCAAACAACACAGTGTGACCATCCACCAGTGAAAGCTTATGGCCACACTCTGTGCATTTCTTAAATGTAGGTTTAGGCTGACCAGCCATTCCACACGCGCGCGTACACACACACACACACACACACACACACACACACACACACACACACACACACACACACACACACACACTAAAACCACGCACACCTAAGGGGAAGGGCGGGCCTACACTAAAGTACTTCACTAACTTTTTCTGATGAACAAGCGTTTGGGGGAGGAAAAAGGAACCAAGACAAACTCTCACTACACACAAGAAATTTTTTTTCCAAAAAGCACTTACTACAACCTTAATTGCTCACAGCTCCGGAGACCACGATGCTGATGCACGAAGCGGCAAACGAAATCTGAGGGAAAGTAGGAGATGGTGATGGGTTATGGGTCAAGGGTCATGGGTCTGCAGTCAAATGCTCTACCACTGAGCTATACACCCATTTGATAAGGGGGAGGAGCTTGGAGCAGATGCTTGAAAAGTTGCCAGCTCTGACCCGATATGGATCCAAATACCCACAGGTTGCAGATAAAATGAAGTTAACTACTTCAGATCATTAAATTACTTGCTCAGATAAAAATGATCTGAAGCATGTGTGAACACCTAAAAATAAAAGCACTGCAAATAAAGCCATAAACAATATAAACAAGTACTCATTAGCTCTTCTATAGTAACTACTGCAGTGGAAATATGGCTAGGATCTCCTTTATTAAATACCATCTCACACCAATTAGTCTTATGTTTCAAGATCAGGGACTACTTGCTGGTACATTTTGTTGCATCAATATGCCCAGCAAAGAGGGTGCACCCAGACCCCTGCACCACACATATGACTTCAAACTAAATGAGCATATGCCACACATTACAAGAGAAGAGAAAAAAAAAAAAAAAAAAAAAACGCAAGATACAAGGATGCAAATTTAAATAAAAAGAATACCCAGAGTGAATTACTCAAAGCTAGAGGGCTTCTGTCCAACAAAAGAGCTGAATGAAGGGTAAAATGATAGCCAATGCAGAGAGTCCTCAAAGACTAATTGATATAACGAATATTCAGTGTTTTATCTAATGTCAAAAGGGCCCTCAGCAGTCAGTCTACAGTTCAAAATACCAAAACGGATCCAAAACCCTCCTTCCTTAAACAAGGAAGCTAAAAATGCCAAATAAGGTGAAAGGATCAGAAGAATCCTGCAGTATAGAGATACCAAGCAACCTTGGAAAACCTGGAGCAGATATCGAAACTGTAGCATTTGGGGACCACAAACACTACAAGCATCTTCAAATGTCCTTGAAACAAGCAATGGAAGCAGCTGCTGCCATTTAAGAGAAATTTCATGCATTAACTGAAATCAGAATGTTTTCCCCATCCTCTGGCCAAACATCTACAGAAGAGTTTGCTCAGCTACTTTATATCCTACTTCCAAGTGCCCCCCACGGCCTGTGGGTGGGATATACAATGGAAATCATTTCTGCAAAAGAACTGGACTTTTCTACCCACCCAGAGATGACACCATGCAACTGTTTCTGGTCTCCACCAAAGACATCAACCAGCACACATGACCAGTGTGCATGTCCTCTTTCCCCCAAGAGGTATGACCCTAGCCCTGAGTTGTATCCTGCCCTCGGCCAGAATAATATCACAGTACAAGGACAAAATGACTGACACTAACAATTGTCTAAGCTTCTGGTGTCATTCAAAGGGGATCCAGTATCTGTCTGCCTGGGATGACATGATAGACAGACCACGATGCTTTGACAGTGATGGTCTGCACCTGTCGCCCCTGGGATTCAGGTTACTGGCTAAAGCTCTTGCCACCACTATAGTGCCTTTTTTAGGCAAAGTTCAAAGGACAAAACCATGACCGTAACAGGTATAAGCGTGGAAAATCTGAATGTAATGCTAATCTATGCTAAAAGTCTAAACCTCAAAATGCACTCTCTCGAGCCACTCCTAAAAATGGGGAACATTGATAACTGTGCAGTAACTGAGATCTGGTTCAAGGCTCCAGACAGCATCCCTGCAATACCAAGCTACAACTCTTACCACACTTTTCGGCCACCAAACCAGGACCGAAACACTAAAGATGGAGGAGTGCCCATATTCAACAAGGATATTCACACCACTAGGATGGCTTAATGGCTAAGGTGTTTGCCTTACAAACACAAGGTGCAGGGTTTGAGTCTCACAAGGGATAATTGGCTAGGCTTAAAATGGCTCGCAAGGGCAGTTAGCTTAGTACTAAACTATGAACCTATGAACACAATGTGCCTGAAATTCTCCAGGTGCAACTAATATTAGGTAAGACTGCAATCCAAATTGTAGCTTGCTACAGATACCTCACCATGCCCCAAGATTCTCACTACACCTTTCTAAACATACTGGAAAATATTAAGATACAACAAAACACCCTAATACTAGGCGCTTTCAACTACCCTGCCATTAACTGGGAAAACTACTCATGTACCAACACCTTTGCCCAAAGGTTTTTGGAATTCATAAATTCTAATGCCCTGGATCAACTAATCCATAGTCCCACCAGGGACTCCAATATCCTAGACCTGGTCATTACCAACATGGGAAATGGATGCTCCACACCTATGGTCACCCCCTCGTTGATCAGGTCTGACCAAAAGCTAATCACCCTTGACATCCACATCCCTCCCTCACCACCAGCAAGGAAACCTCCGTAAAAAAAAATTTTCTCCAAAGCCAACTTCATGCTACTCAAGTCAGAAGTGACAAACTTCATGACACCCATGCAGATGGGAACTGAAAGTTTGACTGGTAAATCCTACACTAAGGCACTGTACGAGCACATCCACTTGTGCATGAATTCTGCCATATGAAACGGAAACAAGACGCTCTCCTCCAAAAAAAGGAAGCCAATCTGGTGATCCCCTGCCATAAACAAACCTTACAACAAAAGGAAGAAACTGTTGCAGAAAAGAGGAAAATCTCAGGATGCAAAAATCTCCCTTACCAGCCTCAGTAAGAAGCGGCGATCCCTCATAAAATCCTCCAAAGCTAGTTATGAAAATAAAATTGCCAAAGATTCCAAAGACAACCACAAGGCATTCTATAGCTATGTCAAGAATCTAAATGGGAAAGCTCAGATCTGCTCTGAGCTACAACAGAATGGCATTAAATATATTGATCCCAAGGATATTACCAATATCCTGGCAGATTGATTCAGCGCCAACTTCACCCCGCTCTCACCCCCTAAAGAGCCCATATCAATACCGAAAGATTGCCAAATTCCAGTAATAATGGCCACATTGGTAAAAACAGCACTCTCCAAAGCTAAGAATACAGCATCCATGGGACAAAAAGACATCCCAGGCTGTGTACTACATGAACTACAAAATGAACTGGCACCTCACCTAAGTGTCATGTTTAGTCATAGCCTCACCTCAGGCTTCATGCCCACTGAGTAGCGCACAGCTACATTTATCCCACTCCACAAGGGGGGATCCAACTTGGATCCTAGGAACTATCGCTCTATCAGTTTGATGAGCCTGATCTGCAAGGCCATGGAACGTATTATCATGGAACTTATAAAGACATTGGCAACCTTCAAACACTGGACCCCACCCAGTTTGGGTTCGTGAAGGGCCGATCTTGTCTTCTGAACCTGACTGACTTATTCAAATCAGTCTCCAGAGCTGTGGACAAAGGTAAGGCAGTCCACACAGCTTATCTGGACCTTGCCAAGGCCTTCGACACCATCCCCTACTCTGGAATCATAGATAAACTTGCTAAGCTGGGCATTAATCCCTACATCACTGGATGGGTTGCCAACTGGCTTACTGACAGAACCCACACTGTAAAAGTAGCTGACTCCAAATCCAGCACCTGACAAGTGGAGTACCTCAGGGTTCAGTCCTGGGACCGCTGTTGTTTGGCATCTACTTCTCTGAAGTACAGGCCAACACTAAGGGACTCTGGCTACCAATGTTTGCAGATGACTGCAAACGGGGAGCCATTATTGAATCCCCAAATGATGTGGATATTCTAAAGGCCTTACAGAAACAGATGCTTAGTGCCAGAGCTATGGGCTCAAGCTCAATGCCAAGAAATGTATAGTTATGCCCTTTGGGGAAAAAACATGTACCCGTGAATTACCACATAAGTGGCAGTACAAGTGTGATAAGAGACTTTGGGACAAAGGTGGAAAGTGGCCTCACCTTCGATAACCACATCGCCACAACAGTCAGGAAATCCTATGTGGCCCACCTCACTACTAAGGGCTTTTCATTCAGAAAAAAGGAGGTTTGTCCCACTGTACTCATCCTTAATTAGACCCATTATAGAATACAACGCCCTGTTTGGTATGTACCTCTCAAGACATTTGCAACAACTGGAAAGGCCGCAGAAATGCCTCACTAAAAGAATCACAGGCCTAAAACAGATGCCCTATGCTGACAGTCTAAAAAAAATTCCAACTATACTCCATCACATATCGTCTACTTAGAAGTCATCTTTGCTTAACATACAAGGCCACGTCAAACACAGAGCTGTTGGACATGCTCCACTTAAAGAAATCTCAAATCCCTCAGAGCCACATGCTTCAGGGATCTAAACCTTGTCATCACAATGAACAAAACATGCTGGAGGGATAGGTTCCTGACCCAGAGACTACCCAGACTCTGGAATAGACTAAGTCAAGCAGAGCGCCTCTTTGGCCCTCTATAAAAGGAACCTTGACGACTGGATGGGAGATGGGAAATTCACCCCGGGGATCACATCAGTTGCCCTGCTAGACAGGGTCCAGGGAAGTAAATATTGTGGTAAGAAATAGCCAGGGAATTGTTATGGCTAGGCTTTTATAGGCCCTAGGGCTGATAGGCAAGTACCAATCTATGAACCCAAGATGGGCATGCCCAACCCCATGTGTGTGCCATCAACCAGAGTCACTATTCAAACTCAGCACAGCTTGGTTATCTACAGGTTTGCTCTCTCTGCCTCTGGCATAAGCTCTTTTAATGGAAATTTGTTAAAAAGTAAAAAGTCAATGTTAATGACAAAAATGTATGGAAGAACCTTCTACTAATGTACCTCAGAGCTGCACTTCAGCTAATTAGAATACCACAAAACAATAAACAGCATTCTCCCTCACAGCAGACACATTTACAATGCCTCTCTGCTTGAGAGATCATCTGAACATGAGATCTTAGCAGCAACTCACAAAGGTCAGCAGATCTAGGAAAAAAATGGTAATTGTGGGAACAATATATACAGGGGAAGAATGAGGTTTAAAAGACAACAGGACTTAAATGAGTTATCTAATATTTGACTTCAAATGTTTGGGTAGATTAATGTATAATGTTTGTAACTGGGAGTGGGTATGGTTTGTGATGTAAAATACTTGCAACTAGGATTGCATCGGTGTGATTTTCTTTCATTTGTATAAATGTATGATTGCCTGTGTCGTAAGTGATGGTTTAATAAAGATGTTTCGTTTTTTTTTTTTTTTTTAACAAGAAAGGCAGGAATTGAATAATTTATGTAATGTTGCTTAGGTAATATGATATATAGCAATATATGTGAAGTATAAAAAGAAGTTATGTCTTACCATAACATTCCATCTGTATTGTTGATCCTCGTTCCGTCATTACGCATGGATATCGGTTCCGAGCTCGGAACAGAGCTGGCCATTTTCCAAGCTCGCGTCAGCTTCAAACTCTCAAGCTAAACTCTTACCCAGAATCCCCATTCTCCCTGTTATCTCAGATTGAGATTGGCACCAAAAATAGTCTTGAGTAGAATCCAGATTTTATCTGGTCTGGAGGGACCATTTGGATGACTTCTTAACAGCTTTTCTATCTCTAGTGCTGCTTTCTTCCCTTTGACTTGGTGGGACGTCGGGAAGATTTTTTGAAGGGACGGGACAAAGATCGAGGGGGATATGATAGCCTCTGATTATGATCCTTTGTACCCAAGAATTGGTGGTGATGGTTAGACAGGCAGAAGGGTACAAGAAGAAACGTTCCTCAACCACCTCTAGAGGAAAGGAGTTGGGCAGCTCTTCAGGAGCGCTGGTAGGATTGACCAGGGAAATAATCCCTGGAACCCTGGTTACACAGTCCCCCCTCTGCCCCGAAAGGAACGTCTTCCCTGTGAGTTTCCCTCTCTGCCTCTGTGGGAGAACTCGGCCTGTGTGTCACGGAAAGGACCCTGAGATTTCTTGAACCATATCTTCCCACTCTTTTTGGTTTCGGGAGAAAGCATGTTGAGAGGAAGAGTAATGGACACCTACGGCAGAAAGGGTCTTACCATCCTGTTCACATCTGGCCAGTGTGCTTTTAACTTTGGGCCAAAACAACGAGGAGGGCTCAATGGGGGCATTAAGAAAGGAAGACTTAAAAGGTTCCGCGAAGTTGCACAAGCGCATCCAGGCGTGTCATCTCAAGACCGCAGCTGTACCGGCCGCTCTAGCTGCTGCTCCTGATGCGTGAGACATCAATTGCATAGAGGAGTTAGATACAGACTCAATGGTGGCCAGCTGAGAGGCCAATTTGTCACGGACCTCATCAGACACTGCACCAGCAAAGGTTTCAGAGAGCTCAGAAACCAGATCTCTCTGAAGCCTGGCAAAATGTGCCATATAATTCAGGGACCTGATAGCAAAGGTCGCAGAAGCAAAGGTGCGCTTCCCTATTCTGTCCAGGGACCGGGACTCTCTTTTAGGCAGACGGACAGTCTGGCTTTCTTCTTCTGCCAGATCCTTTTTTTGTTGCGGCCACCACCACCAAAGCGTCTACAGGAAGACTTTTGGACCAATGGGGATCCGAAGCAGGAGGGGACAAGATCTTATCTGGCCTCCGGGGAATAGCTTTGACGGTATCGGGGGCCTTCCAAGCACGCTGCACGATGAACTTGACAAGTTCCTCGGCAGGTGGAGTAACCCAGGAGGTAGGGGGCCGGCGCGAAAGGCCTGCAGGAACACAGATTCCTCAGGGGTCGGATTAGAGGACTGCCAGTCACCTCTCTGTTTCAGGATTTCGAGGATGTCGCCAAAGGATACCTCAGAGAGTGACCAAGGGGATCCTTCCCCCTCATCAAAATCTGTGTCTTCGGCGAGGGACTCTTCTGTGGAGTCCATGTGCTTCCTTTTACACAAACTTTTCCGGTGGACCTCCTCAGTGGGAGAAGCTGGGGAAGACAACGGAAAAAGGGACTCCGGAGGGAATATGTCCTGAGGCCCTTGCACCCAGTGTCTGCTAAATGCGACTTGTGAAACCAGTGTACCAGAGGAGGGTGGAGGTATAGACAGTCCGGTATTGCCAGCAGCAGCGAAAGCCTTCTCCATCATTTGGAAGGCTGGTCCACCTGGAGAGGAGTGTATGTCTAGGACATGGGGCACTCCTATCCTAAGTGGCTCAGCCTGCCAACCCGGAGTCCCTGGATGGTTGTGGAACAGCAAGCTATGCGTGTCACAGCTGACATCCTGGGTCATAGCAAAACTTTCCTGCCATGAAGGCAGCTGCAGTTCCTTTGTGAGATCCATAAAGGGAACCGCAGGAGGGGAAGACTATACTATATTCTATGGACTTCAAAAGGCAATGAACGAGGAGAATAAGAAGGTGTCTTTGGAGATGGGTGATCACCTCCCAAGGAAGGATAGTTCCTGGGGGGTGGAATACCTCTGGCCAAGAATGCCTAGTCCACAAGATGCAACACATCATGTTCGGAAAGGCTTCTAGTGGACCTCACAGAGACTGAGGGAGAAACAGGCCAGTTCACAAAAGAGGCAGACTCGGTGCCCATCTTATCTGACCGCACAGAGGACAACAGTGCCGAGAAAGACTGAACTACTGTAGTCTGCACCGAAGAAGTCATCGGTGCCAATGTCATTGTCTGCACCGACACAGGATTGGTGCTGAAGTGGTTGCCGGTGCCGAAGCTGGAACCGACAAACCTGGAGTCAATAAAGGCCTTGGTTCTGAGGAAGATCTCGGAGCCGACTCGGTCAAGGTGTGCACTGACTGAACGGTTGGTGCCGATACAGTGGTAATGGTCTGAACCGAAGAGAGCCCCTCGGTGCCGATATGTAGAAGGCTGCAGGAGAGGACGGAGCAGAAATCACTAATGGAGCCGAAGGCCTCGGTGTCGAAGGTCTGGGCACCAAAAGCACTGGGGCTGACGGAAAGCTCCAGAGCCAAAATTTTAGCCTTTTTAGGTTTTGGTTGGTGAGAGTCCCTAGCCAGGGACGAAGGCAAGGATTTTGCCTTAGTAGAAACATCCATTTTCTTATGGGCTTTAGAAGGGGTTGAAACCTCTGACCCAGAAATAGCCTCTGAAAAGGGAGATTTTTAGAAGTCCCTTCAGTATCCGCTTGTTTTTCCTTTTGAACAAAGTTCTATTAGAAAAGTTCTCACAAATAGTACAAGGTGGTTCAAAAGATAAATGGGAAGCTCTCAAACAATAAACACAGAGTGTGCATCAGAAGTAGGCAGTTTGTGTCCACAATCAGAACACCGCTTAAACCCCAGACTACCTTTTTTATCTGCCATATTAACTAATAGAAAAGTACCAACAATGGTACAAGAGAGTACCTAAAGATATGAAAGAGAAAGGGAAAAGGATTACCAACGATGGTAAAGAGAAAATTACCTCGCGGCAAAACTGATAAGTAAAGGACAAAAAAACCTGAGGAAATTATGAACGCTAGATGCGATAGGGCAAGAGACTATAAAATATCAACTTTTCTGACAGAAAAGTAATTTGTAAAGCAATTAAACAACAATTGACTGTACTTAGCTCAAGAGAAGTAGCTTGACACAACAGGATGGCAATGCGGCAAACGAAATCTGAGGTAACAGGGAGAGGGGGATTCTGGGTAAGAGTTTAGCTCGAGAGTTTGAAGCTGATGTGAGCTTGGAAAATGGCCGGCTCGGTTCCGAGCTTGGAACCGATACCCATGCATAAGGAATGAACGAGGATGAACAATATCAGATTGTTTGTTAATGTAGTTTGATTACTTTTGTATAAATGTAAATTTGTTTATGTCACAAGTGATAACTCAAAAAAGGTGTTAGTTCCAGGAAAAGAACTTGAGATGTGTTTATCAAATGTAGAGTAAGGTTTAACTCTGGAGAAAATGCCCCTATTGACAGTCCAGTGTTACAAATGCATGGCTTAATTAAATGCTTATTCAGACACCAACACAGCACTTTAATGGCTGACCTCAACAGCAAGTTCTGGCCTCAGCATCCCTTTTGGGCTTGCAAGTTTAGAAGAACGACTTTGTGCTAAAAGGCTGAATTTTAACAGCTACTCTTGGTGCTTTTTCATGTTTTCTACACTAGGGCTGAGCAGACACAAACCTACCCCTCACCACAGGGACAATCATCATGAGAACCCATGATGAACTTGAATGGATAAACCTAAATTATTCTTCAGATTAATGAGACATGTTCACCATTTAAGATAGTGGTGAAGATTGATAGACTGAAAATCAAATGGACTGATGACTTCACTTACTATTTACTGAACGCAAGTGAAGCCCGCCGACAGTGCAGTCTCCCCTGGAGCACCCTCAAAAGAAAGCAGGAGGACACAAAAAGGAGAAGCCACTTGAATCTGGCTTCCTTGCTGGAGAGGTACAAAGCTGTGATCTCCTGGATTTAGTCTCAAGCAAAAAAGAGCATTAAAGAGGTTACTCTCCAAAGAAATCTGCACTGAAAAAAAGTGAACTTTCTTCTGAAAGTTACCCAACAAATTCAACCACAGTAAACCAAAGTCAGTGGCACAGACTGGCAGCCTCTTACAGCAGAGTCCATAAAGTCATCCAAGCATGAGAAGAGAAGGAGAAAGCTCTCCTGCAAGTACTCCACCACTCAAACACCTTGATAAGTCTGAGACAGAAGGCAAGCAGGACGGCAATACTTTGTAATGGCGATGTAGCTGACCTTAACTGGTGTAAAGCACAGAAGCCTGGTAACTACATATTGACACTGCAGTGTTACACTGAGCAATGTAATGCAAACCTTGATGAAAGTGAATGAAGTGCACAGCGACTCATCCAAAATTTCTGAAGTAACTGGACTAGTGCCACTATCTAAAATCTGACAACTTACATGTTTACAAAAGTTGCCATGGTCCAAAATAGGCTAATCACCATTGCTAACTTCTTCAAAACCAAGACAGACAGACATGAATAAAACCCACTTAAGAGGCAGAACAGTCTATGCTACTTGAATGAAGTGCAGCAGCTCTTCTGACACTGGAGCACTGAATGAAACTGAATTAGTTCTAGTACTCTAATGTTAGCGAAGGTTGGAGGCAAACCCAGAAAACTGACCCCCATCCTTGGGTGGGCGGTCCTTGCTTGTAGACAAGACAGGTGCAGCAGGTATTCAAATCTCCATAACAGCAGACCTACCTACAGTTTAGCTAGCCTCCTTTGTTTGTGACCAGGCCTTCTGGAGGTGGAGGAAGAAGTTATTCAATAGGAGGATGGTCCAGGAGAGAAACCTTTCACCTTATAATGGAACCGCACATTAGATAAAAATGTCAGCTCCTAAAATGTATTCTGCATAAACTTGCATAAAATAAGCAGCTGAAACAAACAACTGCTATTCCAGTAGAATGTGCTATAATAGTGTTTTGCCACATTACAGGTAAATTTTCTTTCCCCTTTATAAAAGGAGGGGAAAAAAGTTCTCCTGAAAACAGTCCTCCAGGTGTCATGTTCCTAGTCATCTTAGATTTATTTTTCTTTAAACAGGAAGGTCACTCTGGGCACAGCCCATTTTCAGCAAAGGCCTTGAAAGAAAGGCTCTATAACAGGTTGCAAATAAAATGAAAATAAGACAATATTCATGAAAGAACAGAGAAATAACCATATACATGAAGGCATCAAACATATTCACATACAAATTCACAGATGCAGATTTTCAAAACTCTATGCATTTAGGGCAGACAAAAATAAAACCATTTTCGTTTCCAAGAGCTCAATCACCCAAGTTATTTCCAACAGCAAATAAAAACAGCATTGGATATACAACTAACTGATTTTACACAAATCATCTAACTGCTCAGAGGGAAAGATAGGACGATGATATATTACGAGGAAAGGGATAATGTAGGACAATGGAGAAAAACTGAAATTGTCAGATGGCTAAAACTAGAAAGAGGCAGCAAGAGGTGAAGAGAATGACAGTTGAGAGGGCAGCAGTACGGAAGACTGGGAGAGAGTAAGGAGGTCTATTAAAGGATAACTGCCAACTGTTAGAATGCATATTCACAATTAATATATGACATATGTAGGAGAATTTCCCATGTTCCCTCCACTCTGATAGTCTGGATAAAAAAACTGGGAACTGAAGAGGTTAAGAGACTGTGACAGAGACCACTTTGTGTATAAACCATGACTGGTGTGATACTGTTTTGTTAAGAAAGGCTGTGAAGAGGCAGTTATTGTTGAAATCCTTCTGCCCAAGCCTAAAAAAAACAGTGCTTTTCAAGACATCCACAATGTCCACAGTGAGAACTGGTTCAAACAGAGTTCCCCCCAGCAAAAACTTCATATCGCATGAAAGACCAATCTTCTGTGGGATCCTAAATGCAGAACATTTTTAGGAAGGCTTTAACAGGTGGGCTTGCCACCAACTGTAAAAAGGATTATAAAGAATTGCAGACCACATGCAATTTTATTCAAACAGATGGTTTACATAATCAAAAACTGTAGTCTGGAACAGCTTGCTGTATCTAGATTTGTAGATCTCCAGGATATAATGTACAGCATTTCCCTTTAATTTCTCCAAGTCTTTTGGGTTTCTAATACTGTGACGGGAATGGACCCCATTCCTAAGTCAAAGTACGATTAAAGTTCATGAAATTAGTAGTGTCTCTGTTAGCCAAATGTGCTCTTCGCAGCACCCGCAATGTGCCCAGTAATGACTCCTGCAATTCCTACAGTGTTACATGAATTTGTAACATATCTAAATAAGATTGTAAATTCTTTTTTATAAGACCAGTTGCTCCTACATTGGAACCGTTTATCTTTCTTCCACATGGCTCTCACTTCTGCCTACAGATCGAGGTATTTTATGACTTTGTGTCTCTCTGTACGCAAGACACTGTAGTCACTAGGTGTGGCGATTTCAATGATCAATGCTACTTTTGTCTTCTTTTCTTGGACCGCTACATCCGGTTTTCTAGCATCTATCTTTTGGACTGTTGGTATTGGGTGATCCCATGTGATGTTGACTTCATAATTTTCTATGATTCTCTGCGGCTCATGTTTCCAGTGTTTTTCAGCCACTTTGATACCATAACGTTTGCACAATCTCCAGTGTAACAATATCGCCACATTACTGTGCTTTTCAGTACACAGTCCCTCTGCCATTAGAGAAGGTTTGAAAAAATGACATCAGTTAATCTTCCATCAAAGTTAATAGCAATTTACGTACTAGTTTAGTGACCCAGTTTAATGATACATCTTCCCAACTTAGAGAAATTTTAAATAATAATTGGGGGCTTATTATACAAGGATCAGGCACTTAATACAATTTTAGGTCCAAGACCATTGGTGGTATTCAAGAAGGCACCGTCATTGAAAACATTACTTGAAATGCCATATAAACAATATAAACCCAACAGAGGCATGTATAAATGTGGGCATTGTAATTACTGCAAGTTTATTCAAACAGGGTGCTCATTTTCTATCAGGGGTGTGAAATATCACATTCCAGAAAAATTTAATTGTGAAAGCCATGGTGTAATATATTTGGCTTTATGCCAATCATGCCCAGTGTTTTATCTGGGCAAAACAGAGCGTCAATTGAAGCAGCGTATATATGAACACATCTATGCGATATCTAAAGGTACACCAACCAACGCTCTGGCGAGACACATTAATGAACATAATATCCATGTTTTTAAATTTACAGTAAACCAGCAAGTTTGTAGGAACCCAAGAGGAGGTCCTTGGCATTTAAAACTAGAGGAACAAGAGTTGTTGTGGCAACTTAAAACTAATGCATATGTTCATCCTGGCATTAACGATCTATGCTCTGTTAAGTGTTTACTTAAGTTAAAAGCTTTATAATGTTGAATACTAGGGATTTATTTTTATGTATTTTTTCACATATTAGGATCAAAAACCAAAAAGAAAGTTAGTAGCACCAAAAGCACAGAACAATAAATTCCACGATGGCTGAGCGGAGGCAATAATTCCAATGCTGCTAACAAAAATACGATCTTTTATTCCACCAAAACACGTAAAACACAATGTTTAACACAAGCGCTTTCACTCGGTTCCTACCGAGCTTTGTCAAGTACCATGAAAGCTGCATAAATGGCAGTTTATATACATTTACTTACTTCAATTGAATTCATTACATATGCAAATACTTTCTTAAGGTAATACCGCTTAGTATTTAAGTAAAAATCATTATTTAAAAATATGAAGATTGTTTTGTACATTATATCATAGTGAACTAAAGTGTTATTCTATTTAAAATTAACATGGGGATTTTTGTTTTTTTATAACATAACATGTCCCAATACATCTAAATCAGTGCAACATGTGCAAATTGTGCTTTTATGATTCGGGGTGCGCATATAAATAGTTCTTACTCATGGGCTAGATCCTAGTGTAAAGAAGTTAATACTTTAAGCCAAAAGTTAGGTATTGCATCTGGGCCTGGGGTTTTCCAATTAGAGGCTTTTCTGAACTTTGTTTCAATCTCTCTGGCTATGTTCCACAGGATCTTCATAGATACTTCTCCAAAATGTATCTACTACTACATTGTCTGACAGTCTATCAATTCCTTTTACTTATTTCCCAATTCTCTTTTAGAAGCACAGTAATACATTCTGTTTACTTTTGTTATATCGCATGGATCTCTATGGACAGTCCTAATTACTGTGTTCATTTGTTTTATCAAGCTTCTGACTTTTGGGGTTTTATTAACCTTCTGCAGTCGATTTCTCTCACTGAACTTGATACATCTGTCTGTCTATTAAATCAAGCAACCCCTCTCAACTCCTTTTCTTCCATACTGAGGGCACATCCCTTGTTTTCCATTACTAATCTCTTTTTCTACTTTTTTCTTCTTAGTCTTATTTTTTGTATTGCAAAGTTTTCCATATCTGGATTCCTTTGCCTATATTTTTCTTCAAATATCTTTGGTGCTGCTCTTTTTGTATTAGTTTTGCTTTCTCCTTTGTATAAATATTATACCACAGTAAATCTCTTTTCCTTTCCCCTCCTGTCCATATTTTTTCTTCACATGTCTCCTGATCTTCTTGCTTTTCCTTATTCTGGGGATTCACTCCATCATGCTTTGATGTAGTCTGTTTTAGACCTTCTACATGAAATCCTTCACTTCGCAGACGCTCCATAATTTCAACTTTTATTTCTTTAACTTCTACTTTACTAATCATCTTTTCTACATTAAATCTTTATGCTTTTAGTCTTTTTATTGTGAAATTTTCCATATCTGGATGCCTTTGCCTGTATTTTTCTTTGAATATCTTTGAAACTGCCTTCTGTATATTAGTTAACATGGCTTTCTCCTTTGCATAAATATTGCACCATATCAAATCTCTCTCTTTCCCATGTCCATATTTCTTTTTTATATTTTTTCAAATATCTCTAGGTTTTGTTGTTTATATTTTCTCACTTCCTCAGAGGCTTCTTTTTCCAAAGAGATAAAAGTTACTTGATCTATATACTGTTTTTCAAAAATCTGTTGTATTAATGAAAGCAAATTTTTATTTGAAGTTTGTGACAGTTTTTCCTGCAGAAGTATTTTTCTTTCCTTTAATTTCTCTCAATCATTTTGTATATCTTATGTCTGGAAATTCTGGGCTTTTTACATAATAGTAACAATACATAACTTCTTTCTTATCCTCAATAGTCCACTCTGTAGTCTTTATGGCTCTTCTTTGGCCAATCAATTTTTGCCGTTTTTGTGGACTACTACTTCCTTCTACAACAGGGGTCCATCTTCCCCCTGAGCCTGGCCCCATTGTAGGATTGTTTCCGTATTTTAAGGATTCTACACTGTCATTTTTTTCTAGTCCTGGCACCAGTGCATCTACCAGGATTGGGCACTTTTTTATCCTGGGTCTTGTGCACCCAGCTATGTTTTTTATTTTTTATTTACTTCTGTCCATGATATATGCTATATAAATACAGTCTATACATCAGTGTAGTCTTGGTGAGATTTTGTGAAAAACAGGGTCCACCTCGCAAAGGTACTCACCAAGACTTGAGGATGAATTCAATTTCAGCACTACTATGCTCCTTTGCTTGATGACTTTTAATCTCTCCATCAGGACCCCCAATTTCCCTGTAGTAGGTCTTCTGATGCTCCTTAAAATGTTCAGAGTTTGACTAAAGAATGAAGCTGTATTGGGAACAATTGTTCCCTTCAAGCCATGAGATTAATTTTCTTGTGATTGGCATGTTATAATTTGCACTGTTCTTTTAAGGCAGTACCATTCAAATTCTGCCTTTCGCGATGCACCCCTGGACTCTCATAGATGGGTCTTGCTTTCCTAAATTCCTATGAGTGTGCTGTACTGTAATGTCAGGCATGGGATTATCTTTGACATGGTTATGTGACCTGCCATTTATAATAGAGACTGAGATAACCATTCTGGTGCCGACCTTGTGGAAATTATAGTTCCCTAGTTGTGTTAGCTAGCACCCTTATCCTTGCAAGTTACCAAGTCATACACTGGGAATACCAACTCCTCTGAGTATATCATGGGTACAGAAGGAGACCGAGTACCTCTATCTGCTATTCAAGCAGCAAGTGTGAGGGCTGTAGATTTCATGTCTTTGGTGATGTTGAGCTCTAGCTGCCATGTATTGACAGACTACTTACCTAGGTACAGGTGTCCACAAATCTTGTAAAAGAATTCTTTTGTACTATAAAGTTTGCTCAGGTTGCTACCCCATTGCCCATCAACATGGGCATGATCTAAACTTAGTTTAGTAACTTGGTGTTACACTTGGTTGACCACTGGCTTGACTGTTCTATGACCTTGCAATCCTGGGTGGAGCCCCTTAGTCTGAGGCTAGACCAAAGCAGGAATTTTAATCTCTTGTCATTCTCCAACTCTTTCAGAAGAACGAGTGCTTTCAATCCATATCAGCTTGCTGGGCCTTACAATAATGCCTTGATCTCCCATCTGGATTTATTTGCCCCATGTTACTGTACACCCAGCCAATCTTGAGGTACCTGAGCCTTGGTATGACTGAGCTCCATGAATGACTTCCTATTTCAAATAAGAAACAAACTGTAGGTCGGGTCTATGTAAACCAAGCAAACAGGTATGCTGTTTTCAAAATTCACCCTTACGTCATTAAACAATTTTTGAATGGGAATTCATCCTTTCCACTATCTACAGATGTTAACTCTGAAATTGCTGTATCCAAGACTGAATATTCTTGAGGTATCACAACCACAGGCAGCATGCACTTCGCCATTTACTCAATTTCACTGTTTCAAGGACAGCAATTACACTTCAATTTTTCTTCTCCATCTGCTTATCCCCCTCTGCCTGCATATCAGCAAGTGCTTTCACAGCTACTTGGGCACATTCATTCCTCTGTCACAAAGGGCAAGAGACAATGGTGATAAGCAATGTATCAATTGTTTTTTTTTTCTATTAAAATCCAACTCTCTGACTGTTGGAAGTTTATGTGCACACTCACTGATGTGATGTGCCTGCAATGCCTACCCTTCCAGTGGGAGGATATCCACACTTCTGTACATGCCCTCAGAGGGCAAATATCAAAGTAGTCAAGAAGCAGATGGCATGCCCATGGGTTATCTACTGTATTCTGTTCTCCCATCTTCCAGTAGGGCACATTATTGCAGCACACTGGATCCTCCCCCCACAAAAATGAACAGCAGCTGCACTTACTACCATCACCCTTGGCCTGCCCCACCAACACCCAAGCTACTACTCAAACTTGAGTTTACAGTCCTCAAAATTACAAGACGTACTCCTGTGAACTTAGAAGAAGGCCCAAACCAAGGTCCCAATCTGCTGAGAACAGACCAGCAGACTGGATATTATCCTAACAAGAAAAAAACTCCTACGGGCAGAGCCTAGACGGCCAACTGAGAGCAGTGAATTTTGTGAGCTCCATACATAAACTAGTATAATAATAGGAAAATTGTATTATATTCAAGTTTAAAATGTCAAAAATCTATAAACTACTAAAGTGCATAAATATCAATTTTGGTGGAGATGCATTTATTGAGTCATTGAATGTCAACAACTCAAGGAATTCTCATGTAGATGCTGTTTTGAAATAAGAACTGCAATTGATGACATCTACCTTACAGGAGCTATCTTTGAAGATGAATGGCTTTCAAAATGACTTTGAAAACCTCAAATTAAATTCTCAAAACCGACTGATGCTCTTAATTCATTCACTCCGGAGCAGCACAGAAAAAGCTGCCTACTTAATTCCACCATAGGAACAACAGTGCAGCCTGAGCACATTTTCATTAAATCCATTTGTAATACCATACAGAAAACAAATGTTCATAACTCTAAGAGCTAGACTAAAAGTGTAAACAGAAAAGTTGTTCAGGAGACACTGACATTTCCAACAATGTAAATCTTGATAGTGCATATCAAAGTCATTAGTAAATATTTGGCAAGGAAACTTGATATTGTGCATATTTTTTACCTTTTTGGAAAAGCAAAGCACAATATATTGGTCAATGCACCATGTAGACCCACACAATTTGTATTTAATTTGTTAGTATGAATGTCAGCTTTAAAGTGATACCCTAACCATTACTGTGTGATGCTCCTTTATGGAGATAAACAGAAATATGATTAACATTTCTCATAATTGATAAATAAAGCATAATATCTCATCACCTGTAACGGACACAGCCTACTTATCAGTGTAGAAATTGTGTGTCTCAATGTCTGCTTCAAAATGATGCATCATTTGTGTGATCACCATGCTCCCTTGCAAAGATATGGGCATAATAATGAGAAGTATTGGTTCATAGGTTGGTACTAGGCTATCAGCCCTAGGGCCTATACAAGCCTAGCCATAACAATTCCCTGGCTATTTCTTCCCACATTATTTACTTTCCTGGACCCCTGTCTAGCAGGGCGACTGACGTGATCCCTGGGGTGAATTTCCTTTCTCCCATCCAATCGTCAAGGTTCCTCTTGAAGAGGTCCAAAGAGGCACTCTGCTTGACATGTATGGGCAATCTATTCCAGAGTCTGGGGAGTCTCTGGGTCAGGAACCTATCCCTCCAGCATGTTTTGTTTATTGTGATGACAAGGTTTAGATCCCTGGAACGTGTAGCTCTGAGGGATTGGGATTTCTTTAAGTGTAGCATGTCCAACAGCTCTGGGTTTGACATGGCCTTGTATGTTAAGCAGAGATCGCCTCTGAGTAGACGATATGCGACAAGTATAGCTGGAGTTTTTTAAGGCGGTCAGCATAGGGCATCTGCTTTAGGCCTGTGATTCTTTTAGTGAGGTATTTCTGAGGCCTTTCCAGTTGTTGCAGATGTCTTGAGAGGTACATACCAAATGGGGCATTGTATTCTATAATGGGTCTAATGAGGGATGAGTACAGTGGGACAATGACCTCCTTTTTTCTGGATGAAAAGCCCTTTGTGATGAGGTGTGCCACATAGAAGGATTTCCTGACTGTTGTGGCGATGTGGTTATCGAAGGTGAGACCACTGTCCACCTGTGTCCCTAAGTCTCTTATCACACTTTCTGTGTTTAGTGTACTGCCACCTATATGGTAATTCATGGGTACATGTTTTTTCCCAAAGGGATAACAATACATTTCTTGGCATTGAGCTTGAGCCCGTGGCTCTGGCACCAAGCATCTGTTTCTGTAAGGCCCTTTTGTAGAGTATCCACATCATTTGGCGATTCAATAATGGCTCCCAGTTTGCAGTCATCTGCAAACTTTGTTAGCCAGAGTCCCTTAGTGTTGACCTGTACTTCAGAGAAGTAGATGCCAAACAAGAGCGCCCCAGGACTGAACCCTGAGGTACTCCACTTGTCACTTGTCTGGAGCTGGATTTGGAGTCGGCTACTTTTACAGTGTGGGTTCTATCAGTAAGCCATTTAGCAACCCATTGGATGACATAGGGATTAATGCCCAACTTAGTAAGTTTATCTATGATTCCAGAGTGGGGGATGGTGTCAAAGGCCTTTGCAAGGTCTAGATAGGCTGTGTGGACCACCTTACCCTTGTCCATGGCTCTGGAGATTGATTCAAAGAAGTCAATCAGGTTCAGGAGACAAGATCGGCCCTTCACAAACCCAAACTGGGTGGGGTCCTGTGTTTGAAGGTTGCCAATGTCTTTGTTTATAAGTTCCATGATAATACGCTCCATGGCCTTGCAGATAAGGCTTGTCAGACTGATGGGACGGCAGTTTCCGGGATCCAAGGTGGATCCCCCCTTGTAGATTGGGATAACTGTAGCTCTGCTCCACTCAGTGGGCACGAAACCTGAGGTGAGGCTATGATTAAACATGACACTTAGGTGAGGTGCCAGTTCATATTGTAGTTCATGTAGTACACAGCCCGGGATGTCATCTGGTCCCATGGATGCTGTATTCTTGGCTTTAGAGAGTGCGTTTTGTACCTGTGTGGCCGTTATTATTGGAATTTGGCAATCTTCCGGTATTGAGATGGGCCATTTAGGGGGTGAGAGGGGGTGAAGTTGGCACTGAATTGATCTGCCAGGATATTGGCAATATCCTTTGGATCAGTATATTTAATGCCATTCTGTTTTAGCTCAGCGCAGATCTGAGCATTGCCATTTAGATTCTTGACATAGTTATAGAATGCTTTGTGGTTGTCTTTGGAATCTTTGGCAATTTTATTTTCGTAACTAGCTTTGAAGGATTTTATGAGGCATCTCAGTTTCTTACTGAGGCCAGTAAGGGAGTTTTTTGCATCCTGGGATTTTCCTCTTTTCTGCAAAAGTTTCTTCCTTTTGTTGTAAAGTTTGTTTATGGCAGGGGACTACCAGATTGGCTTCCTTTTTTTGGATGAGAGCATTTTGGTTCCATTTGGGATGGCACGATTCATGCAGGAGTGGATGTGCTCGTACAGTGCCTTAGTGTAGGATTCAGCAGTTGAACTTTCAGTTCCCGTCTGCATGGGTGTTGTGAAGTTTGTCACTTCTGACTTGAGTAGCATGAAGTTGGCTTTGGAGAAGTTTTTTATGGTGGTTTCTTTACTGGGGGTGGGGGTGGGATGTGGATGTTAAGGGTGATTAGCTTATGGTCAGACCTGACTAACGAGGGGGTGACCATAGGTATGGAGCATTGATTTCCCATGTTGGTAATGACCAGGTCTAGGATATTGGAGCCCCTGGTGGGACTATGGATTAGTTGATCCAGGGCATTGGAATTTATGAATTCCAAGAACCGCTATAAAGGTGTTGGGACATGAGTAGTTTTCCCAGTTAATGGCAGGGTAGTTAAAATCACCCAGTATTAGGGTGTTTGGTTCTATCTTAATATTTTTCAGTATGTTTAGAAAGGTGTAGTGAGAATCTTGGGGTATGGTGGGGGATCTGTAGCAAGCTACAATTTGGATTGCAGTCTTACCTAGTGTTAGTTGCACTTGGAGAATTTCAGACACATTGTGTTGGCCAACTAGCCTGGTGGTGTGAATATCCTTGGTGAATATTGACACTCCTCCACCTTTAGTGTTTCGGTCCTGGTTTGGTGGCCGAAAAGTGTGGTAAGAGTTGTAGCCTGGTATTGCAGGGGTGCTCTCTGGAGCCTTGAACCAGGTCTCAGTTACTGCACAGATATCGATGTTCTCCATTTTTAGGAGTGCCTGGAAATGTATAATTTTCATAATCCTACAAGACTAAACACATTGTGATATCTGTACACGTGTACAGTGTACAGACAGTTATTTTACAATGCTGTAAGGAGTAACACTGTCTTCAAAATTATTTTGCACACTGACATGCTCCATTGCAAAGTTATTTGCCAAAATATGAAAAAAATCATAATTTCCATAGCCAGAGTGCTAACAAAACTGTTATCTGTACAGCATTTAGAACCAACTGTTTTACCATGTAGACACATATGACTGTAAATATACACATTCTTGATGTAGCCAACATACTGCTGAATGGGTACATGTAAAGAGAAAAAGCAAGGTGAGAACCGCCACTCCACTAATGAACCCAGGACAGGCATGGGACTTCAGTGGCAGGCAAGGCCATCTGATTTGTCCGATAGCTGTGCTGGCTACCCACTCAGACAGCTGATACCACTGCAGTCTCACAACCTCCTTCAGTGTCAACAGTCTGCCTTACCTATGCCTTTTCTCTTTACATGTGTCCATTTAGCAATGGACCTAAAGGGTCAAGTTCTGTATTAGTAAACCCTTCCTGCCATCTAAACTCTACACATGCCTGATAAAATCACACTAAAAAAGAAGTATCGCAGGATGGTCACTAACATATTAGATTATACGTGGTAGCACTCTCCTGAAACAGTTGTTCTTTCTCAGCATCCTCACCAGCTCCTTACCACAGTTATTTTCCAACCTCAGAAAAATATATTTTATACAACATATTTCATAATAGAGTTTCTCTTACTATACTGGTCCTACTTGGTCATGGGTGTTTTCCATTCTTCTCACAAACTGCATGTTACCAATCCTGCATAGCTCTCCTCATGCCATTGTGGAGGTTAGTCAAGCAAGTACAGCTGTGTACATTTACCATAAATGTAGATGTTCGAGTGTATTCACTGTTGCAGTCATCACATTTGGGTTATCTGCCTGCAGGTAGCCCCTCAGCCGGCCTGAATACCAGAGTCTTCGGATGCTGTTGCTTCTTCCATGACGCCAGGGGTATAAAACATGCAGCCAATGCCATTACATCAGTTTTTCTTGCCCCAGATGTCAGGTGCCCCCACAATAGGAAGCAATGATGAGGTATTGTACACTCCCATCAAAAAGCAAATACACAAGAAAAAATAAATATACTAAACAAGAAGGAAAGGTAGTGCCAAGAGAAGTTGGGGGGCTGGAGGGAGAGTAACCAGGACTGCAACAGTGAATACACTCGAATATCTACATTTACGGTAAGTGTACACAACTGTACTATGTTCTTCGTGTTTAACTGTTGCAGTCATCACATTTGGGTTGATTCCCAAAGCTAAGGAAGGTAAGAGGTAGTTGAAGAGCTTTAGGGCCAGCTATTAAGTCCTGCAAGACTGCTGTGGCAAATCCAGCTCTGGATTTAGAAAAGATAGGCATGTGGTAATGCTTGGTAAAGGTATGTGCAGAGCTCCAGGTAGCAGCTTCCAGGATGTCTCTGGTAGGGACTCCTGTGAGAAATGCCGTAGAGGTAGCTGCAGCCCTGGTGGAATGTGATCTTATCCCCTGTGGGGTAGATTTTCCATGGTACATGTAGCAGAAATGAATGCAATGGGCTATCCATTTAGAAATGGTTTGCTTTGAAATGGCCCTCCCCTCGGCCCCTGCAGCAAAGCCAACTAGCAGCTGTTTAGATTTTCAGAGTGGCTTAGTCCTGTCCAAATAGAATCTAAGTTTTCTCTGCACGTCCAGAGACTGCAGTATTAGTTTGTTCTGTGGATTAAGGAAAAAAGTAGGCAAATTAATGGACTTGATTTAGGGCAACACTAGAAACCACCTTGGGCATAAAGGAAGGGTTAGCCCTGAGGGAAACTCTGTCCGCATGGAAGATAATGAAGGGTTCCACTGCCATGAGGGCCTGTAATTCAGACACTCTTCTTGCTGAAGTGATGGCTAGCAGGAAGGCTGTTTTCCAAGAAAGGAATTTCAACTCTTCTGTTGCAGCTGGCTCAAAGGGGGGAAGAGTGAGCTTTTCGAATACAAAGTTAAGGTCCCAGGCTAGAGTGGGAGCTCTCCTGGGGGGGGGGGTCTTAAATTTTTGGCCCCTCTAAGGAATTTTTTAGCAAGGGGTGAGAGAAGAGGGGTGGCTCAGTATTACATGTGCTGAAATGGCAGAAGCGTGAATTTTAATTGATGAGAAGGATAGGCCCTTGTGGAGCATTTCTGTTAAGTACTCTAGAATATGAGGTAAGCTGGGCACCACTGTGCCTATCCCCTGAGCCTGGCTCCAGGAACAGTATATTTTCCACTTTTCAGCATAGGATTTTCTAATACTAGGCCTCCTTGCCTCCAGAATGACATCCAGCACCTGCTTACTGAGGGATGCTAGAGGAGAGCTCAAGGAATTAGCCAGGCTGAAAGGTTCAGGGTTTGAAGCTGAGGGTGCAGAATCGGGCCCACCTGCTGGGACAGCAGGAAAGGGGTCTGAGGCAGGTGCCATGGTTGTAGCAGTGTCATACTGCGCAAGAGGGGCTACCAGTGCTGGCGTGGCCAGTCAGGTGCAATCAGTATTGTCCTTGGCATGTCCTATTTGATCTGTAGTAGAACCTTCGAGAAGAGAGGCAGAGGGGGAAAGGCATAAACAGAGAGGCTTTCCCTGATCTGTAGTAGAACCTTCGAGAAGAGAGGCAGAGGGGGAAAGGCATAAACAGAGAGGCTTTCCCAGGTAAAGGACAGGGCATCCACTTTCCAAGCAAGACTGTGGGGAGTTCTAGTGCAGAATTTGTTCACTTGGTAGTACTGAGGGGAGGCAAACAGGTCCATCTCTGGCGGCCCCCATTTGTTCCTCAAAAGGTTGAATATTTTGGGTTCTAGTTTCCATTTGTGTGGGTCCCATGAGATTTCTGCTCAAGTCTGCCAATGAATTTAGTTTGCCTGGCAGGAATTGTGCTTGTAGATGTACTTGGTAGCTCAATGCTGTGTTCCACAGAGCCATGGCTAGTATGCACAGAGGGTACGAGTGGGTTCCCCCTGCTTATGTACCACATAACTGCAGTGTTGTCTGTCTTTACCAACAGTTGTCCTGGAAGAGTACGGTCTTTGAAGGCTGTCAGCTAACATTTCTTTTTGACTGATATGCAGGTGCATCTGTCTCTGGTTCCATTTGCCCTGAATGCACTGCCCTGCCATGTGAGCCCCCTGCCATGTGAGCCCCCATGCATAGTCTGATGCGTCTGTCAGGGTTTGGGCAGCAGGGGGTTGAGTGAAGGGAGTCCCTTGTGGTGGTAGCAGGCCTCTGCCCCACCAAAGGAACTCTGTCCTTAGACAAGGAATGATAGGAATCATTGTTTTCAGGTCCTGAGAATGTTGGCACCATAGTCTTTTTAGATACCATTGGAGTTTCCTCATATGCATCCTTGCATATTGAATTAGCAGAATGCAAGAGGCCATGAACCCAAGCAGCAGTGGTGCAGCGGTAGCAATGTTGCCTCACGGCAAGAGGTTCTCCCGTTCGATTCTCGGCTGGAGCGCCTTCTGTGTGGAGTCTGCATGTCCTCCCCGCAGTCGAATGGCATTCGAAAGACATGCATAGAATGGGCGTGCCTTCGTTGAAGGTTGGGCATCGAGCTGGCACCTTGACACCCGTAAAAAATCTACTGCCAATCATTAGCGGACCTGAGTTCCGCTGTGGCGACCTCTAACCAGGAAAAGCCGAAAGAAAAACAACAACAGGAGGCCATGAACCCCAGAGCTTGGAGTATTTTCCTTGCAGATAACTGGGTTTTTGTGGCCAATAGTTTGAAGTAGGTTGTCAAATAAACTTGTTTCTCTGGAGTGAGGAATGCCATCTGGGAAGTTGTGTTCAAGCTTGCTCCCAGGAATACAACCTGTTGGCAGGGTACTAGGTGAGATTTCGTTTCGTTGATGGTGTACCCCAGTGGGGTTAGAAGTTTCTTTACGAATGCCAGGTGTCGTAATAGCAAGTCCTGGCTTTCTGCCTGAATCAGACAATCGTCGAAGTATGGGTAAATTTGAATATTTCTCTGCCTGCAAAATGCAATGGCTGGAGCTAGACACTGTGAACACCCTGGGTGTAGTAGGTAAGCCAAAGGGAAGTGCAGAGAAATGGAAGGCAGCCCAGCCTGAAATGTAGGTATTGCCTGCAGGATCCTCTTATTGGGATGTGCAAGTAAGCTTCTTTTAAGTCTAGGTTTGCCAGCCAGGCATCCTTGGGTAAAATAGGAAGAAGCTGTTGAAGAGTTAGTATTTTGAATTTTGGAGCCACCAGAAAGGTGTTGAGAATAGAGAGGTCCAGAATAGGACACCAAGAGTTGTCTTTTCTGGGTATCAGAAAAAATCTTGAATAAAAACCTTGTCCCCTTTGTTCTGCTGGGATAGGTTGAATAGCCCTGATACTGAGAAGAGAGAACCTGCTGTTGGGCCCTCTGTCCACTGACTTGGAGGGAGGTCTGGCCAACCATTTGGGGTTGGTAGTGTGTGGAAGTGGAATCGGTATCCTTGGGAAACTATGTTCAAAACCCATTTGTCCTGGGTAATGCGTTCCCAGTTTTTTGCATTCAGGGCGAGCTTTCCTCCTAATGGAGTAGGTAGTTGAGCAGGGCTTGGAAGAGTTGAGGTTAAGTCATTGTGCCATTTTTCCTTAGGAGGTGGCTGACTACTCCCTGCTTTGGAAGTGGGGGAGCCCCCTACTGCTTAGATTTGTGCGTAGCCTGAGACTGTAGTCTTGGTGGTCTGCTGTTCCTGGGTTTGGACTGAGAAGGCCTGGAAGGGACTGGAAAGAACCAGTTCTTTGAAGGCCAATGTCTGCTGAATCGGGGAGGCTGTACTTGTAGGAAATCTTTAACAGTTTGCATAGATTTAGCTTTTTCCTCCATCCTTCTGAGGATGACTTCTGCTTTGTTGCCAAAAAGGCGGTCTTGGTTTAAGGGAACATCCTGTAATTTAGCTTTAACATGATCTGGCAAGTTTTGTTCCTTAAGCCAAGCATGCCTTCTAAGTACAGACCCAGTGACAGCAGCCCTGCAAGATGCTTCTAAAGTGTGAAAACTACATTGCAAAGTATGTTTACCAACTTGGTCTGCAGAATGCATTAAATCTTGCAAGTCTGTGTGTTCAGCACAGTCAGGAATCAGCATAATTTTCCGTTTAAGTAGTTACATAATATGCTGCTGATACTTTAACATATGAAACTGGCAATTTAAAGCCCTAATGTCCAAAGTAGCAGAAGTGTATACATTCTTACTCTGTCTAAGGCTCTAGAATCTCTATCAGAAGGGGTAGGATTTTTGGCAGCAGTAGCCTTAATGCCTTTTGGTCCCTAGGAAATGGTCTCTGGATCTGCAGTAGAATTCTTGTAGAGGAACGTGAGAGAGTCAGGTACTCTGTAGTACCTGTCAGGTTTTCTGGGAGCTGGAGGGGTAAAAGTGTCCGGGGTAAGGCTAGATACCAAGAAAGCATCATCTACAATGTCCAGAACAGGAGGGATAGCTATAAAGGCCTGTGTACAGGAAGGAGTAAGAATTCCCTAAGTCTCTTCTTGGACTAATAGTCCTGCCTTTCCCAGCGGAAATGCTTCCTAAGGGTATGCAAGGTTTCACCAAACGAAAAATCTTCTGGAGGGGAAGCAGAGGAAATGGAATCCTCTACATTAGAATCATCATAAGTAGTTAAGGGAAAATCCTGGTAATCAGAAGGAGCACAGATATCAGATTCCTGATCGGAAGAATCTGAAAGAAAATCAGTTCTAAGTCTCTTAGAGAGGGGGGGGGGGCTTGGCTTCCCCTAAGTCTCTTAGAGGGGGGGGGGGGCTGGCTTTCCCTAATTAAGGTAATAAGGTCTTCAGCCATTCTAAGCATTTGTTTTTGAGGCATATGGGCCTGAGTCTGCGATTTGGTCATCGGTTTTCTAGGCGCGGTGCAAGTTTTTGGTCTGAGGAATTTGGTACTTCTGGATGGAAATGATGGCGTCTATTTAATAAGAATGTCTATAGGCCTGAATACACCCTCAGAAGCTGATGCCTGCACAGCAGCTCCGGACTCATCCAAGTTAGAGACATCCACAGGTTCCATAGTCAAAGAAGCATCTTGCGGCATACCAGACTCCAAATGGGTCTTAGTAGAGGCGTGCGAATCTGTAGTAGCGGGCATCAGGGGCTGCAAAAGTGCCTGAATACCAGCGAACTGGCGACTAGCTTAACGGAAGCGTCGTCAGCAGTTTTGGACCTATGTGGTCCATCTCTGTCTTTATCCTTACGTTTTTTCAGAAGATCGGTAGTCGGATGGCTTATTGAAGCCATTTTGGAGTGCGGAGATCGAGAACGAAAGTATTTGGCTACAAAAATAGCCCAACGATGAATAGTTTGAGCGCTGAACAAGGCACAAAACCGACAACGAGGGATGTCATGGTCTGGGCCGCAACAGGGGATGCAGTAAGAATGAAAATCTCTATGAGGTATTTGCTTTCCACAGGCAAGACAATTGTTAATTTTTACTGACATCGGGTAGAGCAAGAGAAAAGGATCCTCCCAACAGGGTACTTACCTTTTTTGAAGACTTCGGGTCTGAAACTTGAAAACAAAAATTTCAGGAGACGGCCGACCGGCACTTGCGAAGTGCTTTTGCTTCGGGCACTGCACAGCAAGAAAGACTGATGCAATGGCATCGGCTGCATGTTTTATACCCCTGACGACCTGACGTCATGGAAGAAGCGAGAGCATCTGACGCAGAAATCCGAAGGCTCTGGTATTCAGGTCCGCTGAGGGCTACCTGCAGGCAGATAAACCAAATGTGATGACTGCAACAGTGAAACACGAAGAACATCAAAGCAATGTCCTCCTTAGTTAGGGGAACGGAATCTCTTCTTAACAGGTGAACATCTTCTGTGGTGATGCTATCATGGCAGATTGTAGATCCATTGACCCTGTGCATGAAGCCGTGCATGAACCCATTCTGTAAATGTCTGGCCTTGTGAGCTGCCCGTTGACTGTTTGCTGTTTTCCATATCTGTCGAGGAATTTTATCAGAACACACAAAATGATGTGGCCACCATGACTGCAGGTGTTCAAAAATTGCTGTGATTTGAAACTGTAGCCTTCCGAGTTGTTGACTAATGACATCATTCCCTCCAATGTGCAGCACAAGAATGTCGGGCTCAGGGTAGATGGAACACTTCTCTTCCAGCAACTGCAGTACTCTGCTCCAATGCATACCTCTTCTTGCAATCCAGTATACCTTCACACTGGATGTGGGGAAGCACAAGTTGTACCGGTTTTCAGTTTCAGAGGCATGGTTGGCAACCCAGTGAATGTAGGAATGGCCACACACCCACACTCTCACTTGTTGTTCTCCTGGTCGTGAAGCCATGTCAATGTCAGAAGGTGGACAAACCTGCACAGGAAAGAAAATGCAAACAGATTACTACTGATGTTTGACAGATGTATTGGAAGACTACATATATATGTATATCATATGCATTACCTGGTTAGCCCATCCAAATCTTCCATCCTATCCACAGGGGCAGTATTCTTTGCATTAGGTACGCAAGTGGTGATGCTGCAGAGGTACATACCTACTACCTGTGAAAACACCAAATTACACACAATACTAACAAGGGGCACAGAAAGGGCACATGTAAACCATAAGGACTGAAAGGGAGAAGGTAATGTAAACCCTCTTGCCCTAAGGGATGAGGGATGGAAGTAACTTGCTAATTGCTGCCCTGACCTTCAAAGACTACCCTGACCTACCTACATTTACTACTCCTGAAGGGAGGGAGACTAAGTGGAGAGCTACACCAAGACAACACATGAAAAGACCAAGACTGACCCAGGCTTTGTCTTTGTGCATGTGTCCTTTCCGGGAGGGAAAAATTGCATCACAGCAACACCCCTGACGTGATGTTTACCTAGGACAGCAGCACTATGGGACCAAGATGAAGAGTCTCCAAGTTTCCAACTGTGATTGCAAAGTTATTTACCAAAGTATGAAAAAAATCAATTTCCATAACCGGAGGCATAAACAAACTGATATCTGTACATGTGTACAGCATTCAGACCCACTTGTTTTACCATGTAGATACATATCACTGTGAATATATGCATTCTTGGTGTAGCCAACATACTGCTGAATGGGTACATGTAAAAAGAAAAGGCAGGGTCAGGACTGCCACTCCACTAATGAACGCATGACAGGCAAGGGGTTCAGTGGCACTCAAAGGCATCTAAAAAAGTCAAGGAAGAAACCAATTGCTATGCCCGTAGGTTTCTTCCTTGACTTTTGGGCTGTGCTGTAGGACCTACGGATCGTCCGCCATTATCTATGAGCAGAGGATTCCTCTCCTAATTGTATTATGGATCACACATTCATCTAGCATCCTTCAGGTTGGATGAGTGACTTTGGAAGTAACATACAATTCTTTTATGTTTGCGTTATGCAGTTGTAAACATTTTATTTGAGATTCAAGCTACGACGACGCCAGTTATATTATCTAGCGGTTGGGCCTGTGTATTGGTGGATTATTCGACCATTTCTTTTCAGTGGGACTCTCTACGAAGTGGGTATTAATTTATTTATGTGAATTTCGCACATACATCGTGTTCTCTACAATATTTCAACAAGGTACTGGTGGACTTGAATATCTAAAGTATTTTTGTGAATATTTATGTGTTTGGAGATTGTTGTGTGACTGTTTTGTACATTCGCAAACGCGACGGACATTTCAAGGTACTTTTCACATATTTTCTTTATTTCCTTCTGCTTTTGGCATGAAATTATTGTTGAATCCATCATTTGACTACCAAGGAGGATTTTACATGGTGAATGTTAGTGACTTTTTTTCATCGAACAGCGTGGAACAGCGTAAATACTTTTTTGGGACTAAATCTATGAGGATACCATTTTGGACTCTGTTTATTCAGAATTTTGTGCTAACTTTTCTTTTTTATGCATATTTTTCACTTCTATACTAACTTGGCATATATTACATAAACATTTTTTTGCATACTATTGCAGGGATTTGTTAAATAGATAACCGTGCTTTTTGGATTTGCCAGGACAGAGCATCAACACAAAATAATTATATCTCCTTTTTATTATACCAACGAAGCATTTTTTGGAATTTGTAGTGTTCCTCAACTGATTTTCACATAATTATAACAGCATATCTAGTGGTTGGGGCTAACACCTCACAGGCATAGTTTGGTTACAGGACCAAATCATTTGTTTTGGTCTATTATTTACACTATAGTTCATTATTGGAAATTATTCCTGTATAGCAACACTTATTTAGTGCAACAAAACATATGGATGTAGGCAACTGTTTTATTTAACATATTCGATTGTTTGTGGTTGTATGTATAAAAATATACCTTTTTATTACATACATTGAGTTAGCAGGGGTAAATGAACAATAGCTTCTTGTGGTCAACAATATTTTTGCTTACCACCTTGACATATCTATAAATATACAAAAAAAATTGTTTTGAATATTGAACTGTTTTTTAACATTTAGACATTCAGTTCTATAGCTTGGGACAGTTTTGTCACATATGTGAGCTGGTCATTTTTGCATCAGGTAGTTTGTAGATATTTTCCTGAACTATATTTTTAAATTTATTTGAAGAATTAATATACAGTGCTCCAACTGATGAGTCGGGATAGCCATATTCTGGTTATATACTTGTTAACATTGTCATTTTGCTGCTAGATTTTACTTTTGTATAACCAGTTATAGTCACTGATTTCTGTGTTTTTGTTGCTTTATTACCATCACAGATAGCAAGTATTTTATAATATTGTCTAGGCATTGCTTATCCGGTCTTCTATAAGGCTTGATCTGTTTTCTAAATTTATATTCAATGTTTCTTGTGTTTATCCCCGAATTGTCAGTCAGTATTTGGTAATAATTCCTGTGCCACATTTAGGTGGTTATATAACAGTGTTATACATACTTACTTTTTCTACACTGCTACAACTTATACAATACCTATATAGGATTGGGGTTTTTTTTTTACAGATAATTGGACCCTCTCTGTTGATGTGGTTTTGGGTCTCTCTGACTGACTTCTGCTTCAATTAGATCAAACATTTAGCTTTTTCTGGCTTGTCAATTAATAATTTAATAATTTATTAACTTTCTACTTAGACATTATTGTCAATTTGGTGGATTTGGCACTTTGTCACAGTATGGACCTTGAAAGCATACTTTCTGGTTTATGTGCCGATCGTGAGGATATTGGAGTCTTTGGGATCCATACCTCACCAGGCAATAATCCTAACAATACTGAGCAACAAAGATCTTCGGACTGTGATTTATGCTTCCATTCCCTTACCAAAGGCCTCAAAAACCTCAGGTCAAATATATGGCACCTGAAATTATTCAGGGCATATTCCAACAAGAATATTACTCCTAGAGGTTTACGAATACGGCTCCAACCTCTGGTAGGCAGACCTGATGAAAAACTGAGTAATGATTGGAAGGAAGCCTTACAAACCGGGTCCATGTGATTTGTGAATCTTCTCTTACAATATTATGAAAGGATAGTGGATACCAATATTCAGGAGGTCAAAAAGTTATGCTTATTAGATTGTAAAAAATTTGAAACACTCCCCAAATTTAAAGATAATCTACAGAGACTATCAAAAGAATTGACAAGTCATGAAAAAGTTATTAAAGATAGGAAAATCAAAAAATTTCACAGAGATTTCTCTGATTATCAGAGGGGATGCCCCTTTGAGCTCAATCGCTCAGTCAGATTTGCGTAAACCAGCCAGGGCTCCAACCCTAATCACACCAGGAAGAGACCGAGATCTATACTAAATAGGGAAAGGTCCTACAATAGTACATCAGGAGAGGAGTCCTCTCCTACAGATTATGACAGCACTGGGGAAAGGGACTCACCACATCGAAAGAAAACTAACAAAAATATCCCTTTAGACATGGTTCAAGGCACAGAGGGGGTAGAAAACACAAGAAAAGATCCATTAGAACACTCCCTGGAGGAATTAATCCAGAACTTTCTAGTGTAAATCAATCTCGGCAACCCATCCATAATGTTTTGAACTTGTCGAATGTTAGTTTGTCCTGTGATCAACAGTGTCTTTTGTATAAAGGGTTAAATTTTATACCTGGCTTTTTTTCTGATGAGTATCATATAGTCACTGACATTACTAACTTTTGTTGAAGTTTAAATCTTAAGTAGTTTTTTTTACAGACAACACAACTCAAAGATCGAATGACTTTAGATTTGGTAAATCTAACTTTCAGCCACCTATGAATAAGCACGTATCCATCTTTATGCACTTCACTTCCTGAAACTTGCTACTTACCTGTTTAGCCTTATTTGCCTCTACCTTACCTTTCCTCTATAATGCCTACCACCCATTTTACTATACCAATACTCTCACTCTTACTCTTAACTATCCTGCTCACAGCCTACCTTCTTACCTTCTTTGAAAATCAACTTTTTATCCATCCTACCTACACACAAAAACAAACCTTAACTTACCCTTCTACTACTCTCAACTCATACCCCATCATTTCCTACACCCCCAGATACCTTCTATCCAAATACCATAGACTCTCCCATATTAATTATGTCCTAACTACTGACAAAAAATTGAAGCTTCAAATCCACCTAATAAACAACTCATTAACTAAACTTATTTATCTCACCTTACAAGATGGAGACATCCATCCTAACCCAGGACCAAGAAACCCCTTATCCCAAACTTCTAGATCAAAAACTAATAATACTCTCCTAATAGGTCATCTCAACATTCAAAGTTTAAATAACAAAGTATCACACCTCCATGCACTCCCAGACACCCACTCTTTCGATATCCTCTGCCTCTCAGAGACCTGGCTAAAACCTGATACCAAAGATACTGCCATTTTACCACACGGCTACAATATAGCTAGAATTGACCGTTTAAAACGTAAAGGTGGTGGAGTTGCAATCCTCTATAAGAATCATTTAAATATCACCACCCTGCCTGTAGACCCAACTCAGGATAGCAAAGCAGAAATCATTATTACAAAACAGAAAGCGCTTTACATAATTTGTATGTACATACCACCTGGTAACAATATACCCACTTTAGAAGCCTTTCTCAACTGGGTATCCACTACTTACCCCCAAGAAACTGTAATTCTTGGTGACTTTAACATAGACTGGAAAAGTATTAATGCTGCAAAATCCTACTTCTCACATTAACCTCCATGGTTTCTCCCAAACCATGACCTCAACCACAAGAATCAATAAGCCTAATAATAAAGACAGCATTCTTGACTGGATACTTATAAACAAAGACAAACAATTTTATGATGTAGGAACCCTGCCAGATGATATCAGTGACCACTGTCTGACTTATATTACAAGAGACAAAATTGAATTTTCAAACCTCCCAAACATTAGAAAAGTCCGCTCAACCAAACATTTTAACATAGATTTATTTCAAGCTGAACTAAATTCATGTAACTGGAACCCCTTAAAAACACTTCCTCTGGAAAATGCAGTATTATACTTTAATACTACCTTCTTATCCATTCTTGATAAACATGCCCCCGAACGTACTGTCAGAATGAAACCGAACATTGCCCCCTGGCTCTCTAAAGAAACTAAAAACTTAATTCTCTCCAGAAACAAAGTATGGGCTTTATGGAGACACCATAGAAATAACCCTGATCTTATCCACTTCCGTCAGCTTAGAAATCTGACAAAAAAAGCAATTATTACTGGCAAAAAAAACCTTTTATTGTAGACTCCAACAAACAAACCATAACAACCCCAAACGGTTCTGGTCTTCAATCAATAAACTCCTTTCCCCAGGAACAACCAAAACTCCCACCCCTCTTAATGCTGACCCAGACAACCCCCACCAAACTGCTAATACTTTTAACTCTTTCTTTATTGACTCTATCCAAACCCTAGCCAGACAAATGAACATCAACTATGTCTCCCCTCCAAGTAACCCTATGGACCCATCCTATAACTTTACACTATAACCTATCCCCACATCGTTTATCCACAGACTTATTAACAAACTTAAACCTTGTACTCCTTCAGCTGACAAGCTCCCATCTCTCTACCTCCAAAGGGCTGCCAAAGTGATTGCATACCCTATATCTATACTCATAAATAGGACAATCCAAGAAGGAACCGTCCCTGAGATCTGGAAAGTTTCCCATATTTTTCCATTACATAAAGGGGGTAACTCTATCGATTACTCCAACTACAGACCAACTGCTCTCCTTTCCCCATTAGCAAAACTTATGGAAAAATGTATTCACTGGCAACTCCTACAACTTCTCACTCTGCACAACATAATAGCAAACTGTCAACATGGTTTTAGACCTCATCACAGTACTACCACTGCTCTCATCTTTTGTAGAAACCATCAATAAGAATCGTAATAACAACCTTCTCTCTTCTGCTCTCTTTATTGACCTCTCCAAAGCATTCGATATGGTCAACCATTCCACCTTAATTAACATACTTGAATCCCTCTCCTTTGAAAACCTTGCCACTAAATGGTTTAAATCTTACCTTAGCAACAGACAACAAGCAGTTCTATGGGGAAATCAACTCTCTTCTCTCCTACCCATAAACATTGGTGTCCCTCAGGGCTCCATTCTTGGGCCACTTCTATTCTCCCTTTTCATTAATGATCTCCACTCTGCTATCCCTCAAGCTACCTGCATCCAATATGCAGACGACTCTACCCTTATCTGCTCTGTTTCTTCTCCTTCTGAACTCTGCTCACTTACTCAAAAGATCTTCAACTCAGTTGAAACATGGTTCTATAAACGTTCCCTCTTACTAAATGCCAAAAAAACTAAATTTCTTCTCTTTACTCCCACCACCCGATCCCCTTCCTTACACTTCACCATTTCCTCTAATAATGCCACAGTTATCACACCCGATCCTACAACAAAACTGTTAGGAATAACCATTGACAATAATCTCTCTTTTGATCAACACATTAATCACACCATTAAATCAGTCAACAGAAAAATAGGATCCTTATACCGAATTAAACCCTTCCTAACTGAATCTGCTAGAGCCAAGACTGCCCACTCCCATCTATTGTCAACACTTCTCTACGCTTCACCTATATTTACCAACCTTAAGAAAGCCAACCTTAATAAACTGGCTACATGCTACAATAACATCGCCCGCTTCGCCACTGGCAACCCCTTCAGAACCCACCACTGTATTAACCTGAAACAACTAGGCTGGCTGGAATTCCAAAACCTTCTGCTAATCCCCCAACTGAACATTGCCCACAAAATACTGCACCAGCCTTCAAACACCCCTATACTCTCAGAACTTTTAATCCCATACAATAATCTCAACTCCCTTCTTTCTTCTAGAAAACTTATGGCTAAATTAACAAAGTCCAATAACTCAGCTGGTGACTCTCTTTTTTCTAGTACAGTAGGAAGAAACTGGAATCTACTACCCAGTGACATAACACTAATCTCATCACTGCCCCTCTTCAAACAAAGAATAAAAGAACACTTGAAAAGTCATTGGCTCTGTTCCTGCACTAAACCTGACTAAATTTCTACCCCTCTCTATCTCATATTTCCCCAGCATCTCTCTCCCTCTTCCCTGAACAACTATCTTTTTTTTCACATACCTCTTTTCCTCTTCACTGAAAGTTTGTTTAATCCTTTCTTATCCTTTCTTTTTTACTTTACTCTTACTTTCCTCCCACTTCTCCTCCCTACTCACCTTTCCCTGATTTTTGCTTCTCTGTAGTTTAGTTTGTTTATAGGTAATGATATTAGTTCCTATTTGTAAATTGTTTTTGCATGCTAACTTTTCTTGATTGTCTTTACATTTATCCTGGTGTTTTTGTTGTATTTGACTTCAATTGTTGTATGTTTTTTTTTGTATATACTGTGGAGCTTTTCTCCCTGGGCCTCTACTGAAAATGGATATATATCCAGCTAGACTAGCCCGGTCAACAAATGTAAAATAAAATAAATAAATAAATAAATGCAGTCTGTCTTTAGGGACCTACATTTTCACAATCTTGGACATACTATGTTGGGACATAACCTGTCACAAGAGAACACTGCCCTTCAACAATTACGTAACAACAAAGATATTGTTATATTATCAGCAGACAAAGGTGGGGCAGTGGTGGTTCAAAATATTAGTGACTATCTGCAAGAAGGTTTATCCCAGCTATCTAATAGTGCATGTTACATGCACATGCCCATTGACCCTACGCCTAATTTTAAAAAATAAATTGATTCTTTTTTAACCCTAGCATGTGAGGAAGGTGTTATCTCCAAGGGTTGTGTTTCTCAACTTTCAGTCAAGGATCCTCGTAAGCAAATTCTATATTTATTACCCAAAATACACAAATCATTAATTAACCTTCCGGGCAGACCAATAGTTTCGGGTATTGGATCCCTAACAGAACCCTTGTCTGCCTTCCTGACACATTATCTTAAACCAGTTTTGGGTTTGATCCGGGCAAGGCTACAGGACACTACGCAATTCCTCAAAATCATTGAGGACACACAATTGGAGCCTGGGTGGTTAATGTGCTCATTAGAAGTTAAAGCATTATATACCAGCATACCACATTGGGCTGGCCTACAAGCTCTTAAATTTTGGTTAGACAAGGCTGGACTATATACATCGGGATTCAACACATTACTTATCTGTATGACAGAACATGTACTTAACAAAAATGTCTTCTACTTCCAAGGTCAATGCTACTGGCAGCTCCAAGGTACAGCTATGGGTGCTTCCTTCGCTCCCATCTACGCCGATCGGTTCATGGCAATTTTTGAGGAATGTATGATTTATGATGATTCCCATAATATATATTTGGTTGAAATGGACATTTGGCGTAGGTACCTAGATGACTGCTGGATGGTATGGCGTGCAGATGCTGGATATCTACGGGAATTTGTTGAATATCTAAATGATAACATCTGGGGTATTGAATTTGCCATCACTTTTGATTTGCAAACCATCAATTTTCTGGATGTGACAATCTCCAGAAATCCAGACCATACTTTGACCACGTGTGTGTTTCGCAAATACCCCCAGTATAACACCTTATTACATGCTTCAAGCATGCACCCACGCCATACCATCAGGAATATCCCAGTGTCACAACTTATGCGGATGAAACGCCTTAGTTCCAATAAAATGGACTATGATGATGCCAGTCTTGATCTTTGTCGTAGATTTGTGAATAGAGGATACAGACTTGAAGACATTAACAATGCATGGATACGATCATCACAGATGAATAGGGAAACATTGTTGGATTATAAGATTCCGTCTGAAGACACAGAAAACTCTACTATCAGATTCATTACCACATACGGCAGGAATTACTATGCTATTAGGGATACGATTAATAAATATTGGAACATTCTTTTGGCCAATGAACAACTCAGATGTATTTTGGGAGAACAATGCCAGTTTTCATATAGAAAAGGGAAAACACTGGGTTCCTTATTCTCACATTATAAACATATTGGAAGTGGTGAAGCCATTCACAAACAACTAACCATAACAGGACATGAGTTGTTGGGTACCTATCCATGTGGCCATTGTGGGTCCTGCAAACAGATTACTAAATCTAAGCACTTTTCCAGCCGTAATACTAGTAAAGTTTATGAGTGCAAATTTTTTGGGAATTGTAGCAGCAACTGGGTTGTCTATCTGGCTTCTTGTCATTGTGGGTCATTTTATGTGGGCCAGACATCTAGGCCACTAAGAACACGCATCAACGAACATCGAATTGATATCAAAAATAAAAAAGAAACTAATGCCCTCTATAGACAGGTTTCCAAACATCAACAAGCACAGTTCATGTTCATGATCATTGACAGAATAGTTGGCGATCGCAGCAATACACAAGGGTGGCACGGCATATTGGATCACAAGGAGAAATACTGGATAATTAGGTTAGGCGCACTTTTTTCACCTGGACTTAATGATCATCTTTAACCACATTTTTATGATGAACTAAAAATACCACCAGGTATGGCACAATTTCCCTATTTTTAAATGATATTCCTAAATATTATACATATATGTGAACATATACATAGGATATTAATATATACATACATATTTATATTTGTTTAATAGGGATACTGGTGTGTATTTTTCATAATTGAAGGTATATTGATACAACATTTTTGCACACATTTTGGTGCACAAATTTATGATTAATATGAACATTTGTATACACATCCATTATACTTACAGGATGTTCTATCTTTGATTATTATTATAATCAGCGTTTGCTGTTTCTATGGATGAATTAATTTTTGTATTTTTTGTATTTCATTATTATAATATTTAGTAGCTTGGTCTCATTAATTTACTGTGTTTTTGATTCTCATGTATTATTCATGAGCAATTGCTTACCAGAGTGCTCATTGGTAAGCTTAAGGTATTTATTTGCATTTAAAATTGTAATTTTCATGTCTGTTTTTCAAACACTGAAGAAGGCATATTTCTGCCGAAACCGGTCTGTTATAGAATAAACTATTAGTTCTATACATATTCTTTTGGGCTGACTTTCTGTTACCATTGCTGACCAACTGTGTTTGTTTTGCATCTAAAAAAGTCCCATACCTGTGCAAGCTACCTCTGCTTTTTCCATATCCATGTGGCCTTTCTGCAATGGACATAAGGAATATCAAATGGGGAACTAATCTAATGTCTCGTGTCCTGACCTAAATACATTTGCTTTACCTGAAGGGATGGAGACTGACGGGAGAGATAAACATAGTGACAAAACAAATCTGGCTTGTGCATTCACCAATGTGATAACGACTTTTAGTAAAGTAAATAACAGTGGCAGCTGCTGAAAGTTTTACCTGAAAAGTGATAACACAGTGTTATACTGTAGCTGCACTTACTATAAATTAATAATATGATAATGACTTCCAGTTCATTACTGAAAGGTTCTGCATGTTCAGACAAAGGTGATAATTGCTGTACATAACCTGTTGAGTAGACATTCATTATATTCCTGGTGCAGGTGTATGTAAGACTGACTCATTACTATCTGTTAGGAAAAGACCAGAGTAATTCAATAAATTCGACACATTGACACAGCAAGAAATATTGTCCAAAATATATGTCTGCTCCATAATGGAATTAGTGTGCAAGTAATAACATTAATCTCACTGTGCCAACCACTGATTAGAATCAGGCACACAGTCAGAAATATCTAAATTATCTGGTTGATCCATGTAAGAATTACTGCAAAAGTAATAACTTTTATCTCACTAAAAGATCACTTTGGTTAGAATAAGACACAGAAGTGACAAAGGCAGAAATATTGTCTAAAATATCTGTTTGATCAATGCCACAATTAGTGTAAAATCAACATATATCTCACTAAGCCTTTCCTCTTAGCCACACATTTCCACATATCATGTTATGTTTATTTATTTGGCATTTGTTGACCGGGAATGTCCGACTGAGCCAGAGCCCTTTCTCAGTGGAGGCTCGGGGAGAAAAGCTCCACAATTACAAATTAAGGTTTACAATAGAAACACACAATTTAAAGATTACAGAACAGAGATACTGTGATTTCTGTCCCGAGTGCAAACCATGTAAATATACAACATTTGAGTCTAGGGTATAAACTCTATGTAAATGTACAACAACTAGAAATGAGGTAGGACCAATTATGTTGGTATAGATGGCCTGACTGTGACCTAGGGAACCCAGGTTCCATGAGTAGCCTGGGCATCTCCAGGAGCTGGCTTGGAGAAGACAAGTGTCCCTATTCTGGAGAGGAGGGCTGATTCAGGTAGCAAGATGTCACAAACTCCCTCAGAGTAGAGAATGCAAACAAAGAGGAGATCTGGTGTCAAGCACGGACTAGCTAAATACTACCCTGATATGACTACTGGATGCCAGCTTGAACTATAATGTACAAACAAGCATTTCTCCCTGGGAACTAGTGCTTAAACGTTGAGAGATATGGACACAGGTCTAGCATCATCTTGCTCTAACCTTTTCACGGAAACAAAGTTTGATAACTCATGGCTGCAATAATAATATAAGGATGTAAATACTGTAAATAACTTCTTGCTACCATTCGACTGCACAGTACTTCTTAACTACATCCTATTGTACTGATTCTCAGCTGTTTCTGTCAATTGTTGTATAATTAACAGTCATGTACTGATTCTCTGTAGAGTGTACTTTATATAGCATTGTATAACTCATTCTGTGCTGTTTCATTTGTACAGTTTTGCATAACTACCAGTCATGTAATGTAAGATACTGTTTTCAGCTCCTCTGGGGCCTGTCTGAAAACAGTCTCATGGCCAGCCCATTTCCTTTGTAAGAAAGCTTCTATAAAAAAAATAAAAAATACAAGTTGTCTACCAACCACATGCCAGTGTAATCTATGCCTGTAATTAGGCCCATAAAGGATAGTTTCTAAAAGTGGAAGTGGTACACCAGAGGTTTTCACAGAACCTTTCTGATATGTACCATTACAACATCAAGTTCCCTCTAAGCCATCTAAGACAATATAGTTTAGAGCCACACCATCTGCCATATCACGGTAGTGGAGGTATATGTATTGAGGAAGACTGTCACAATCATTACAAGAGGTAAGGATGTCCAGGAGTATACAGTCTGGGTTTACCTACATAACACCAGCATAAACGTCCTTATTACCAACTTGCAAATGAGATAGTCCAAATTAGTTTACAAATTATATTACAGTGCAACATCACACCAAGCAGATTTTAGTTCTGCATCAAACATTTTAGTAAGAGCAGATCTGAGTACTGAAAGGGAACAATTCCGGTAAGCAGATAAAATTAAAACAGTAGGAGATCTACCAGTACACATCAAATAAAGAATAAAGCGCATCATTAAATCATCAAACACAAAGCGCATTGGCGCTTTAGCGTTACCTCAAAGCAAGGTATTCAGCATTTATTATGAAGCCGTGACAGTCTACTAGCTTCATAAATGAATTCTTGTTCAGCACTCTCAACATCGGAAGCTGTCTATTTTACTCTCTATCAGTTTGTGCGAGAGTAGCATCTGCTTCATTCTGTTTAAGTGCTAGTTATGGCTGTTTTCACTATTGAAAAGAAATTAAAAGCATATACTGCTTGACTCTGAAAATTAAGGCATTGACTTTTTCTCGGCATTCTTAAGGTCAAAAGCGTTCACTGATTGGCTCCTTTTCTCTTTGTCTCTGATGAATGGCTATAATTATTTGGGAGCCAGTCAAAGAACAAAAAGCTGAACATGCTTTCAACTGCAGTTAGGTATGCCATTGAAGTGAAATGACACAGTAACGGGTTTTGCATTAGTGCCAAAAACAGCAGTCAAACTTCCACTAAATATTAAATAAAAGAAAAGTAAAATACATAGGGAAAACAGCAGTTTACCAAGTCTCTACCCTTCCCATAATTGTAGCTCTGGAAGTTTTGGTGCCAAGACATATCCCTTCTGTAAGTTCTGTTAGTACTTTTAACTCTATTCCATTCCATAAATGTAACACCGGAAACTATCTTGCTTGAAAACACAGAACATAATTTATCATTAGTGAAGTTGGAGTGCAGCAAAATGACAGGATGTGGATTTAGGAGCTCGTACCATAAAACCTCTGCAATATTTGCTGGCATTGCAGAATCCCTAAATAAGTTGGCACTGTGGTTAGGAAGTGTGGAGAGTGTCTGTGTTGACTTCCCTGGTTCCGGAGATTCACAGAGTGGAAACTTGTCAGCAGGTGGTGGTATGTCTGGCTGCAAAGTGTTCCGATCTTGAGTGGTAGCTGTAAAAGCATGTATGTCAGTTTGCAAGGGCTGGGAAGTCATGTCGGTGCCTAGTGAAAAACTTTGAACAGCTGACATTAGCTGTGGAGTTAATGATCCTCAGACTGCTGCTGTCTTTGCGGTCTGTTTAGTTATTAACATGAAATTCGTAGCAGCAACAGATGAGAGAGTAGGAAGTTGTGCTAGTGGCAGTTATTTCAATGGCTCCAGCCGTTAAATGTTCATTTTCTGGGGAACCGCACTGTGACCATGCAAGGTAAACCAATTTTCTCCAAAAATTCCAATATGAACACCTAGCAACTCCACTATGAAAAATAAGTTGAGAAGGTAACTGACAAAGTTCAGGTACTTTTTCAACTTTTTTTTTTTTTTTTTTTTTTTTTTACAGTGGAGCTGCAATAGGGATATAAAGTTAGATGCGCTTGTGGGAGGGACTCGACTGTAACTACATTTAATTACTAGCTTCTCACAGCGCACTCGGAGGTAAGCACAGAGGCGCTGTGAGAAGGTACCCTGGGTTAATGAGTTAAGGAACTATTACAGCAACACCATACAAAAATAACAAATCTAGAGACTTCTCTAAATGACACTGAAGGGAGACTCAGAAGAAGAATTCCAAAAAGAATTTCTGCTTAAACAGAATACATGGCTGCTTAACAAAATAAATAATTTAGAAAACACGGAAAGGAGAAATAACATAAGGATCTTTGGGTCTGCCTGAAAACATTGAAGGAGAACACATTATTTCATTCTTAACCTGGATTCCTGAACTTTTAGACTTCAAAGAGGGACATTCATTTGTAAACGAAAGGGCGCATAGAGCACTGAGGAAACCTGTTTCCAACTCAGCAAATACTCCACCTAGATCCAGAGTTATAAAATTTCCTTCATTTCTGGACAAGGAACTAATATTAAAATCAGCTTGGAGAAAATCACCCTTAAAATACAATCAATCAAAGCCTGATAAGGTTTGACAATGACTATTCTTCCAGAATACTAGAACAAAGGAAAAACATCTGGCCAATAATAAAACTGTTGAAACAAAACATTAAAGCACAGCTGGCCTTTCCAGCCAAGATAAAAATACATTTTGACAATGAGATGAGAACCTTTAATGACTTAGAAGAAGCTACTATATTCATCAAAACCAACATAGTGTCTATCCCAGAAGAAATGGAATGGATGGCCCCTACTCTTAAAAGAAAAGAAACAAATGTGCATCTCTGAATCTCTGCAGTAGTTCCCCACCCACCGTCCCTGTTTCTTGTTGTGGTGTTAATCTTGGTGGCTTTGGAATTGCCCGCCCCTGCTGTAAATCTCTTTTTGCACACTCCTCCTGGACCCATCTCATTCGCTCACTCAACTGAGTACATATTTTGATTTTGGATACTCTTACCAGTCCCATCTCCTCTGCAGTGCACAGAGAGAGCACTTGGGAAGGGCATTCTCCTACAGTATCTTAATCTGCTCGGTTTCCTCCATCTCAAAAAAAAAAAAAAAAAAAAAAATGTTTTGCACTTTAACTGCCTTACTGTATTTGTGTTTCTTCCCACTTTATTACCTTATTTTGCTTTTGCCTCTTTTAAAGGTACTCAATTAAATTTATTCTGCTGCCTTTATTACTGCTTGTTAGTAGCTTGATTAAATTGTAACTGTTATTCTAAGGCCCTTGGTTTAAGCACTTGGGCTTCAAACCAGTTGTTTTACATTAGGAAGGTTTGTGGTCTGCACTGTTGTGGCAGGACAGGTAGCGTACATCCTTCTAAGTTGGGAACTGCTGACTGAAGGCTCAGTGTCTGTTATTCTAAAAGTGTATTAGTTCTAGGTTAAGGACTTGGGCTTCAGGCCAGTTATTTTACATTAAGAAGGTTTGTGGTCCGCACTCTTGTGGGAGGAGAGGCTAGATTCTGGCCTTCTGAGCTGGGAATTTCTGGTTAAAAGCATATTGTGCATGCTTACTTGAACTGTTTCTTTCTGAAATCGGTACGCCTTGTTTGCTGTAGCATAGACTAGATTCAGGCCGGCTGGATATAGCTTTGTTTGTATGAATTGTGCACTGACCCAGGCCGTCTTTTTTGGAGAAGGTTTCTCTGTACCCTTGTGGCAGGACTGTGCAGTTAGAACTTGTCTGATTTAAGACTGCTGGAAAAGAGCTCAGTTTTAAGCTTTTTAACTGGTCAATTGGGTAAAGTGTTGTTTTGATTGTATTTGCTCTATTTTCTGGAAAAAAAAAAAAAAATATATATATATATATATATATATATATATATATATATATATATATATATATATATATATATATATATATATACATATACATACACATACGCACACATACTTCTTTTAGGCCTTTCTGAACTAGTATAATCCAGTTTTCATGTTATTGATGAATCCAGGGTTGTGTAACAAGTTTCTGTGTTGCCATACCTTACTTGGATAGAATGAAGTTTCTCTGTTCACCTGTGAGAGAGGGGAGCTTTAAGCAAGCTATCTTGTCCCTGGAGAAGTGGTTTCAGCCCAGAAGTTGGTAGTTTATTGGCCTTTTTGGGCTAATTTTGATTGTATCTGCTCTATTTTCTGAAAAAAAAATGATATACTTGTTTCCCACCTTTCTGAACTAGTATAGTCCAGTTTTCAGGTTATTGTTGAATCCAGGGCTGTGTTACAAGTTTCTGTGTTGCCATTACCTTACTTGGATAGAAGGAAGTTTATCTGTTCACCTGTGAGAGAGGGGAGGTTTTGTGCAGCCTATCTGTCCCTGGAGGAGTGGTTTCAGCCCAGAAGTTAGTAGTTTATTGGCCATTTTGGGATAATTTCTATCTCTCACTTCCCTGCTATAAAAACCTCATTTGCACAGTTTTTACACTTGTATTCCGCTCAGCAAGTGCCTTCCAGGTGTTTTGCAGAGTCTAAAGCAGCAGAGAGACAAAAGAGTGACTTTGGAGTGATTAAGTATCACTTTTCTGCTTTTCTTGCTGTCTTAACTAATTCTGCCTAAAACGCCAGTTTTTTTTCTTAGCGAATCTGTGATTTAAAAAGTTTGTTATTGTATACAACTCCGCACAGCTCCTCGTGATGTCCTGCAGAGTGATACAGGCAACTGGTAGGCTACACACTCAAGTGTGCTAGCTGAATTAAAGCATTTACTGTGTTTCTGTACCTAATTTCTGCTACTTAAAGAAAAAAAAAAAAAAATTCCTTGTTTCCCGCCTTTACTGAACTAGAATAGTCCAGTCTTCAGGTATTGCTGATCTCTGGGCTGTGTCATAGTTCCTGTGTTGCCCATATCCTTATTTGGATAGGAGGAAGCTTCTTTGTTCACCAGTGAGAGTGGGGAGCTCTGAGCAGCCTATCTGTCCCTTGAGGAGTGGTTCCAGCCCAGTAACTTGTAGCTTATGGGCCGTTTTGGGCCATTTCCTATCTCTTTCTAACCCCCTGCTTTAAAGACAGCTTTAGCGCGCTTTTGCTCTTGTAATTTAAAGTTTGTCCTGTTTGTTGCATTTACCTGTTGAGGCTACACACTCAAGTGTGCTAGCCTGTGTTACATATTTATTGCATTTTCCTGCTGTTTGCTGCAAAAAAGAAAAGAAAAGAAAAAAAATATCCTTGTTTCCCGTCTTTCCTGACCTAGAGTAGTCCAAATACAGGCTTTGCTGTATTCTGGACTTTTGGAAAGTTCCTGTGTTGCCCATTTCCTTTCTTGGATAAAGGAAGGCTTCTTTGTTCACCAGTGGCAGTGGGGAGCTTAGAGCAGCCTATCTATCCCTGGAGGAGTGTTCCCAGCACAAGAATCTGGTAGTCTATTGGCCGTTTTGGGCCAATTTCTAGCTATTTCAAGTCCCCCTGTATAAAACCCGCTTTGGCGCGGTTTTTGCGCTTGTCACTACTCAGCCAAGCTCCTCGTGGTCCTGCAGAGTGGTGCTAGCAGCAGAGAGGCTACAAGAGCAACTGCTAACCTGATCGTGTTTTTTTTTTTTTTGCTGCTACTACCTGGGCGACTGTTCGATCTAGCTAAACTTCAAGTATTTCTGCTTCTTGAACTGTTCTAAACTGTTTAAAATTGTTTTTGCACCTGCACTTTTAAAGTTTGCTCTGTTTGTTGCATTTACCTGTTGAGGCTACACACTCCAGTGCGCTAGCCTGTGTTACATATTTATTGCATTTTCCTGCTGTTTGTTGCAAAAAAACAAAAAAAAATTATCCTTGGTTTCCCGTCTTTCCTGACCGAGAGTAGTCCAAATACAGGCTTTGCTGTATTCTGGACTTTTAGAAAGTTCCTGTGTTGCCCATTTCCTTTCTTGGATAAAGGGAAGCTTCTTTGTTCACCAGTGGCAGTGGGGAGCTTAGAGCAGCCTATCTATCCCTGGAGGAGTGTTCCCAGCACAAGAATCTGGTAGTCTATTGGCCATTTTGGGCCAATTTCTAGCTCTTTCAAGTCCCCCTGTATAAAAAGTACAGTTTTGTACCTACCATAAATGTAGATGTTCGAGGATCTCCATTGCTGCAGTCCTGACAAATGGGTACTCCGCTGCCCACCATCGGCCCGAATATCAAAGGGCTAGAACCGGCGTCGGTCATGGGCGCCTGAGACTGACGCAAGTACTTGTCAGTACAAATGCGCATGACCGACGCCATAATCTCAGTCTTTCTTGCCTCAGACGTCAGAATGCAAAAAAAAACACCACCCAAAAACCCCAATCTAAAAAGAAAAAGGGGGAAGGAGGGAGGGAAAATAGGACTGCAGCAATGGAGATCCTCGAACATCTACATTTATGGTAGGTACAAAACTGTACTATGTTCGTTGCTCCCATTGCTGCAGTCCTGACAAATGGGTAGAATCCCAGAGCAACGGAAAAAGGGAGGCTGGCCAACTAAATAGCAGGAGGAGCTGCAGACATGCCCTGCAAGACTGCAGTGGCAAACCCAGCCCTAGACCTAGAATAAAGAGGCAAATGATAATGCTTTGTAAAGGTATGTACAGAACTCCAAGTAGCTGCCTCCAGAATGTCTTTAGTAGCTACCCCTCTCAAAAAAGCAGTAGAGGTGGCCGTAGCCCTAGTAGAATGAGGCCTGATCCCAACTGGAACCTCCTTTCCATGATGAGAGTAACAAAAAGCAATACAATGGCCGATCCACTTGGAAATAGTTTGCTTCGAGACAGCTTTCCCACTTGAAGCCACAGCAAACGAAACAAATAACTGTTGAGATCTCCTGAACTCATTGGTTCTGAACAAATAATACCATAACTGCCTATGCACATCCAAAGAATGCAAAACTCTTTCCCCTTCATTTTGGGGGTTAGCATAAAAAGTAGGCAAATGTATAGATTGGTTCAATGCCACATTAGAAACTACCTTAGGCAGAAAACTAGGATTAGTACGCAAGGAAACTCTGTCCTGGTGAAAAATCAGAAAAGGTTCCACTGCCATGAGAGCCTGTAATTCAGACACCCTTCTAGCAGAAGTAACAGCCAATAAAAAAGCAGTCTTCCAGGACAACAACTTCAATTCAGCCGTAGCTGCAGGTTCAAAAGGAGGCAGAGTCAGTTTTTCCAAAACAAAATTAAGATCCCAGGCAGGAGTAGGAGCCCTCCGTGGGGGTCTTATATTCTTTGCCCCTCTAAGAAACTGTTTAAGCAAAGGATGTGAAAATAAAGGAGGATCCCCATCATAGTGAGCAGAAATAGCTGCAGCATGCACTTTTATAGAAGAGAAGGGCAAACCCTTGTCCAGTAACATAGTCAAATATTGCAAAGTACAACTCAAATTAGGCAAAGTGACATCAAGGCCTTTAGCTGAACTCCAAAGAAAAAATCTCTTCCATTTATCAGCATAAACTTTTCGAGTACTAGGACGCCTGGCTTCCAAAAGGACATCTAAAACTTGTTGAGGGAGCTGAAGGCCTCAGGTAGTTGGGAATTCAGAGGAGAAGCGAACAGATCTATGTCTGGAGTTTCCCAAGCCATGGTCAACTGAAGAAATACCTGAGGGTCCAACTTCCATTCGTGAGGATCCACCATCTGTCTGCTCAGAACATCTGCTAACGAATTTTGTGCTCCTGGCAGAAACTGTGCTCGAAGAGTGATGTGCAGATCCAAAGCAGTTTCCCATAACAGCATTGCTTGTCTGCAAAGAGGGTAAGAATGAGTTCCCCCCTGCTTGTTGATGTACCACATGACAGTTGTGTTGTCTGTTCGAATCAACACCAGTCCCGGTCGAAGTAGATCCTTGAATGCTTTCAATGCAAATTGAACTGCCAGCATCTCCTTCATGTTGATATGCAAGTGAAGCAGCTCCGGGGGCCAAAGGTCTTGAATCCATTTTCCTTTGAAATGAGCTCCCCAGGCCGACTCCGAGGCGTCTGTCGTTAATATCTGACTTGCCTCCGGTTGGGTCACAGAGAGTCCCTTGTTTAGGTGACAGTCCTGAGCCCACCACACAAATTCTTTCTGAATGCAAGGTAGAATCCGAATGACAGTATCCAAATCGTGGCTGTGTTGAGTCCAAACGCTTTTGAGATACCATTGTAGCTTCCTCATATGCAGTTTGGCATTGGGAAGTACTAGAATGCAAGATGCCATGAACCCCAAGGCTTGAAGGACTGTCCTTGCAGTCAGCCTGGACATTACGGATAGCTGTTGGAAGTATAGGTGAAGATTTCTTTGTTTGTCCGGGGTAAGAGATGCCATCTGAGTAGCTGTATTCAGTCTCACACCCAGAAAACACATCTCCTGTGAGGGTACTAGACTGGACTTCATTCACAGAATACCCTAGGCATCTGAAAACTGTCATCACATACTGCAGATGTCTAAGAAGTTCGTGCTCGCCCTGAGCCAGTATCAAACAATCGTCCAGATAAGGATAAATTTGAATTCCCCTTAGCCGGAGAAAAGCTATTACTGGAGCCAGGACTTTTGTGAACACCCTGGGCGCAGTAGATAAGCCAAAGGGCAATGCAGAGAACTGATAATGCAAATTCCCAGTCCGAAACCCCAGGAATTTCCTGCAACTGGGCCTGATAGGAATGTGAAGATAGGCCTCCTTGAGATCCAAAGTCACCATTCAGTGATCCCTGCCTAGCATAGGCAACAGCTGCTGCAGTGTTAACATCTTGAATTTCGGAATTTCCAGAAAGGTGTTTAGAATGGATAAATCCAGAATGGGCCTCCAAGTATTTCCCTTCTTTGGCACTAAGAAAAGACGGGAATAAAACCCCGTGCCTCTTTCCACAGAAGGAACTGCCTGTATTGCTCCCAACCGGAGCAGAGAAAAAATCTGTGCCTGCGCTTCCAGTCTTTGCTGATGAGGCACATCCGGCATACCTTTGAAAGGAGGGAATGTGTGAAAATAAAACTTGTAGCCTCGAGTTATAATGTCCAATACCCATTTGTCTTGGGTAACCAAATGCCAATTCCGTTTGAAAAGCCCCAGTTTTCCTCCTAGAGGAGCTGCCAGCAAAGCAGAGTCCGGCAGCTGAAGACACAGGTCATTGGGACTGCTACCGAAAGGACTGACCCATGCCCACCCCAGCAGAAGGGGTAAAAGAACTCAAAGGTCTAGAAGTAACAGGGCCCTGAGAGGAAGCCCTACCTCTACCACGCCTCGACCTGCCCCTAGAATGAAAATCCGAAGAGGGAAAAGACCATCCCTTAGCAGGCCAATTCCTACTGAACTTAGGGGGCTGAACCTGTAAGAAGTCTTTTACCGTCTGCATAGACTTAGCTTTTTCCTCCATTTTTTTCAAAACTGATTCCACTGAAGGGCCAAAAGAACATCAGATTGCAAAGGAGCATCCATAATGCGAGCCTTAACATGCTCTGACAAGGACTGATCTCTAAGCCAGGCATGTCTGCGTAACAACAGAACTAGTAGCAGCCACCCTGGAAGAAGCTTGTAAAGCATCAAAACCACACTGCAAAGAATGCTTACCAACCTGGTCAGAAGCATGCACTAAATCCTGAAGCTCCTTACAGTCAACACCTTCAGCTAAAGCATCAACTTTACATTTCAAATGACTTAGCAAATAATTCTGATACCTGAGCATATGAAATTGACAATTTAAAGCTCTCATAGCCAAAGTAGAAGAGGTATACAGTTTTTTACCCCACCTATCCAGGGCCCTAGCATCCTTGTCCAGAGGAACTGGATTCTTAACCACAGAAGCCTTAACACCTTTGGGGCCTTGAGAAATAGTTTCTGGATCAGCCCTAGGACTCTTATACAAGTACTTGTGAGCTTCTGGAACCCTGTAGTATCTGGTTTAACTGGGGCAGGAGGCAGAGAATCTGGGTTAAGGGCCGCCTCAGAAAATACATCCTGAACAACATCCAGTACAGGGGGAATAGCCAAAGGCCTGTGCTGAGGTAAAAACAAGAATTCTCTTAGCCTTTTACGAGAATCAGAATAATCCTGGCCATCCCACTGGAAATGTTCCCTCATGGAATGCAAAGTTTCAGAGAAAGAAAAATCTTCTGGAGGGACAGAGGGAGTAGCGTCCTCAGCCTCTGAATCAGAATAGGGAGGGAAATCCTGAAGCTCTTCCACAGAGGAATCTGACTCATTGGAAGACTGAATCAGACCCTCCAACTCTGTGTCTATGGAACCTCTAATTAAAGTAATCAAATCTTCAGCCATCTTTAACATGTGCTTCCTAGGGGCTGGACCCTGGGGATGAGCACCAGCAGGGAAAGACCTAGATTTAGAATGGCCTTTGCCTTGAGAAGGAGGAGGTCTAACTACCCTATGAGGGGAGGAAGCCACAGACAACAAAGAAGCACCCTCAGCCTGGCCTAACACAGGAGAAGCCACTTCCTGCAGTAACAAAGGCTCCCCTTGACACACAGGTAAACTGTCAGAAGGAGCCACTGAAGCAGTCAGTGGTTCCACAGAACCGACGTCCGGAGTGGACGCCTCATCCTGTTTGGACAGCAAAGACTTTTCTTTGCGCTTCTTAGAAGAACCAGTCGTCGGAGAATCCAACGGCATGTTATAATTACAACGTTTACCAAACACTAGCCTAGCACAGTCCAACCGACGTTTAATAGCACGCTTTGTTAAAAGTAGCACAAAAGCGACACCCAACAACGTCGTGCTCAGGCCCTAAACAAGGAATACAGAGTGAATGGTAATCCCTATGAGGAATCTGTTTCCCACAAGAAATACAGTTATTAACTTTTTCTGACATCCGTCAATACTGAGGCAAGAAAAAGACAAAAAATGTCCCCAACAGGGTACTTAGCCAACTTGGTATCCGGTCTGAAACTCGAAAACCGACAATTCCAGAACGCCGAACGGCACTTGCAAAAACTGCTTCTGCTTAGGACCATGCCGCAAGAAAGACTGAGGTTATGGCGTCGGTCATGCGCATTTGTACTGACAAGTACTTGCGTCAGTCTCAGGCGCCCATGACCGACGCCGGTTCTAGCCCTTTGATATTCGGGCCGATGGTGGGCAGCGGAGTACCCATTTGTCAGGACTGCAGCAATGGGAGACGACGAACATCCAACTTTAGCGTGGCTTTGCGCGATTTTGCCCATAGCGCAGCATTTGGCAATGCCGCTTAATTGGGTTTAAACCATTCTCGGCTCCACAAAGTCTGCTCTTCACTTTTTCCCCTTAGAACTGATCTAGTTCTCATAGTAAACACCCTATTCCTACTCTAAAGCCTGGCACTTGCTCACTAAAGCAATTATATAAAAGTCAGCACTAAAAAATTAAAAGCACTACACCCTCACAAACTCCCCTTGAGTACCTTGTTCCCCCATTGGCCCTTTTTTCAATTATAAAGGAATTCCCAATACTATTCTAGCATGTCCAAAGGTCAGCTGTCAATCTCCTCTCCGGTCCAGCTGGTGAATCTGGGAATCTTGAGGCAATGTTACAACTGCCTCATGTACACAGACAACCCTCTCCTCCTCCCAACAAATTCCAACACATGTGAGAGATGCAACCATATAGCCAAACTGGAGGCTAAGCTCTCTCAACTCAGTACTGGCATAACCAGTCAGGAGGAGAAGGAAACCACACTCACTACAATTCCAGTCTCACATAGACCTACCACAACAGCAAACCAAACACAAATGCACAAAAACATACTCGGAGGCTCTAAATAAAAATCTGCCTAAGCAACAGAGACCTCCAAAGCAGACACCCAAGCAATCGCTACCCCAAAACAAAAGACGTGCAACACATAGCTCACAAAGCCAGTGTGCCGAACAGTCACAGCCCTTAAGGCTAAACAACATACCTGATACACTTGTAATAGGTGACTATCGTCAGCCACACTGACGTCCCGCTCACCAGGCTGAACAAGGAGAAGGTCACGGTGAGCTGCCTGTCGGACGCTAGGATCCGCCACATAACACAAGCACTCAGGTCACTGCAAGGCAAGTACAAATATGACTCAGTCATTGTCCATGCTGGTGTGAATGACCCGAGACGTACCTCCCTGGACTACATGAAAAGAGACAGAGGAGCTCTCTGAGCATGTATCCCAGGCCGGTATGACCCTAACCTTGAGTAGCATCTTACCCTCACCAAGAATGATGCCACAATATGAAGACAAGATGATCAATTTCAACAACTGGCTTAAGTATTGGTGTCATTCAAAGGGGATCCAATGCCTGTCAGCCTGGGATGACATGCTCGACAAGCCACGATGCTTCGCTAGGGACGGCTTGCACCTGTCACCCCTGGGCTTTCGGATATTGGCAAAGGCTCTTGCCACCCCCATAGTGCCTTTTTTAGGCAAGGCTCAAAAGACAAACCCACCTCCATAGGTATCACAAGGGATAAGAAACTAAGAGTATTGCTACTCAATGCCAGAATTCTAAACTTCAAGATGCACGCACTCGAAACTCTCCTTAGCATGGAGAACATCGATATCTGTATAGTAACAGAAACCTGGTTCAAGGCTCCCGGGAGCACCCCAGCACTACCAGGTTATACCCCATGCCATGTTTTTTGGCCCCAAAACTTGGACCGAACCACAAAAGGAGGGGGAGTATCAATATTCGTCAAAGATACCCACACCTCCAGGTTGGTGGCACAGCACGAAGCATCAGAGACTATCCATGTGCAACTAACAGTGGGTAACCAGCAGAGAAAAATCTGTGCCTGCGCTTCCAGTCTTTGCTGATGAGGCACATCCGCATACCTTTGAAAGGAGGGAATGTGTGAAAATAAAACTTGTAGCCTCGAAGTTATAATGTCCAATACCCATTTGTCTTGGGTAACCAAATGCCAATTCCGTTTGAAAAGCCCCAGTTTTCCTCCTAGAGGAGCTGCCAGCAAAGCAGAGTCCGGCAGCTGAAGACACAGGTCATTGGGACTGCTTCGAAAGGACTGACCCCTGCCCACCCCAGCAGAAGGGGTAAAAGAACTCAAAGGTCTAGAAGTAACAGGGCCCTGAGAGGAAGCCCTACCTCTACCACGCCTCGACCTGCCCCTAGAATGAAAATCCGAAGAGGGAAAAGACCATCCCTTAGCAGGCCAATTCCTACTGAACTTAGGGGCTGAACCTGTAAGAAGTCTTTACCGCCTGCATAGACTTAGCTTTTTCCTCCATTTTTTCAAAACTGATTCCACTGGAGGGCCAAAAGAACATCAGATTGCAAAGGAGCATCCATAATGCGAGCCTTAACATGCTCTGACAAGGACTGATCTCTAAGCCAGGCATGTCTGCGAACAACAGAACTAGTAGCAGCCACCCTGGAAGAAGCTTGTAAAGCATCAAAACCACACTGCAAAGAATGCTTACCAACCTGGTCAGAAGCATGCACTAAATCCTGAAGCTCCTTACAGTCAACACCTTCAGCTAAAGCATCAACTTTACATTTCAAATGACTTAGCAAATAATTCTGATACCTGAGCATATGAAATTGACAATTTAAAGCTCTCATAGCCAAAGTAGAAGAGGTATACAGTTTTTTACCCCACCTATCCAGGGCCCTAGCATCCTTGTCCAGAGGAACTGGATTCTTAACCACAGAAGCCTTAACACCTTTGGGGCCTTGAGAAATAGTTTCTGGATCAGCCCTAGGACTCTTATACAAGTACTTGTGAGCTTCTGGAACCCTGTAGTATCTGGTTTAACTGGGGCAGGAGGCAGAGAATCTGGGTTAAGGGCCGCCTCAGAAAATACATCCTGAACAACATCCAGTACAGGGGGAATAGCCAAAGGCCTGTGCTGAGGTAAAAACAAGAATTCTCTTAGCCTTTTACGAGAATCAGAATAATCCTGGCCATCCCACTGGAAATGTTCCCTCATGGAATGCAAAGTTTCAGAGAAAGAAAAATCTTCTGGAGGGGACGCAGAGGGAGTAGCGTCCTCAGCCTCTGAATCAGAATAGGGAGGGAAATCCTGAAGCTCTTCCACAGAGGAATCTGACTCATTGGAAGACTGAATCAGACCCTCCAACTCTGTGTCTATGGAACCTCTAATTAAAGTAATCAAATCTTCAGCCATCTTTAACATGTGCTTCCTAGGGGCTGGACCCTGGGGATGAGCACCAGCAGGGAAAGACCTAGATTTAGAATGGCCTTTGCCTTGAGAAGGAGGAGGTCTAACTACCCTATGAGGGGAGGAAGCCACAGACAACAAAGAAGCACCCTCAGCCTGGCCTAACACAGGAGAAGCCACTTCCTGCAGTAACAAAGGCTCCCCTTGACACACAGGTAAACTGTCAGAAGGAGCCACTGAAGCAGTCAGTGGTTCCACAGAACCGACGTCCGGAGTGGACGCCTCATCCTGTTTGGACAGCAAAGACTTTTCTTTGCGCTTCTTAGAAGAACCAGTCGTCGGAGAATCCAACGGCATGTTATAATTACAACGTTTACCAAACACTAGCCTAGCACAGTCCAACCGACGTTTAATAGTACGCTTGTTAAAAGTAGCACAAAAGCGACACCCAACAACGTCGTGCTCAGGCCCTAAACAAGGAATACAGAGTGAATGGTAATCCCTATGAGGAATCTGTTTCCCACAAGAAATACAGTTATTAACTTTTTCTGACATCCGTCAATACTGAGGCAAGAAAAAGACAAAAAATGTCCCCAACAGGGTACTTAGCCAACTTGGTATCCGGTCTGAAACTCGAAAACCGACAATTCCAGAACGCCGAACGGCACTTGTAAAAACTGCTTCTGCTTAGGACCATGCCGCAAGAAAGACTGAGGTTATGGCGTCGGTCATGCGCATTTGTACTGACAAGTACTTGCGTCAGTCTCAGGCGCCCATGACCGACGCCGGTTCTAGCCCTTTGATATTCGGGCCGATGGTGGGCAGCGGAGTACCCATTTGTCAGGACTGCAGCAATGGGAGACGACGAACATCCAACTTTAGCGTGGCTTTGCGCGATTTTGCCCATAAGCGCAGCATTTGGCAATGCCGCTTAATTGGGTTTAAACCATTCTCGGCTCCACAAAGTCTGCTCTTCACTTTTTCCCCTTAGAACTGATCTAGTTCTCATAGTAAACACCCTATTCCTACTCTAAAGCCTGGCACTTGCTCACTAAAGCAATTATATAAAAGTCAGCACTAAAAAATTAAAAGCACTACACCCTCACAAAATCACCTTGAGTACCTTGTTCCCCATTGGCCCTTTTTTCAATTATAAAGGAATTCCCAATACTATTCTAGCATGTCCAAAGGTCAGCTGTCAATCTCATCTCCGGTCCAGCTGGTGAATCTGGGAATCTTGAGGCAATGTTACAACTGCCTCATGTACACAGACAACCCTCTCCTCCTCCCAACAAATTCCAACACATGTGAGAGATGCAACCATATAGCCAAACTGGAGGCTAAGCTCTCTCAACTCAGTACTGGCATAACCAGTCAGGAGGAGAAGGAAACCACACTCACTACAATTCCAGTCTCACATAGACCTACCACAACAGCAAACCAAACACAAATGCACAAAAACATACTCGGAGGCTCTAAATAAAAATCTGCCTAAGCAACAGAGACCTCCAAAGCAGACACCCAAGCAATCGCTACCCCAAAACAAAAGACGTGCAACACACAGCTCACAAAGCCAGTGTGCCGAACAGTCACAGCCCTTAAGGCTAAACAACATACCTGATACACTTGTAATAGGTGACTATCGTCAGCCACACTGACGTCCCGCTCACCAGGCTGAACAAGGAGAAGGTCACGGTGAGCTGCCTGTCGGACGCTAGGATCCGCCACATAACACAAGCACTCAGGTCACTGCAAGGCAAGTACAAATATGACTCAGTCATTGTCCATGCTGGTGTGAATGACCCGAGACGTACCTCCCTGGACTACATGAAAGAGACAGAGGAGCTCTCTGAGCATGTATCCCAGGCCGGTATGACCCTAACCTTGAGTAGCATCTTACCCTCACCAAGAATGATGCCACAATATGAAGACAAGATGATCAATTTCAACAACTGGCTTAAGTATTGGTGTCATTCAAAGGGGATCAATGCCTGTCAGCCTGGGATGACATGCTCGACAAGCCACGATGCTTCGCTAGGGACGGCTTGCACCTGTCACCCTGGGCTTCGGATATTGGCAAAGGCTCTTGCCACCCCATAGTGCCTTTTTTAGGCAAGGCTCAAAAGACAAACCCACCTCCATAGGTATCACAAGGGATAAGAAACTAAGAGTATTGCTACTCAATGCCAGAATTCTAAACTTCAAGATGCACGCACTCGAAACTCTCCTTAGCATGGAGAACATCGATATCTGTATAGTAACAGAAACCTGGTTCAAGGCTCCCGGGAGCACCCCAGCACTACCAGGTTATACCCCATGCCATGTTTTTTGGCCCCAAAACTTGGACCGAACCACAAAAGGAGGGGGAGTATCAATATTCGTCAAAGATACCCACACCTCCAGGTTGGTGGCACAGCACGAAGCATCAGAGACTATCCATGTGCAACTAACAGTGGGTAAATCAGCCTTCCAGTTTATAGCCTGCTACAGACCACCCTCCCAAACCCAAGAACCCCACTCGGCCTTCCTGAGAACACTGGAAAATATGAAGGTCTCTCCAAACACCATTATATTGGGCGACTTCAACTACCCAAACATAGACTGGGAGCATTACTCCAGCTCCAACACCCTAGCCCAAAGGTTCCTAGAATTTATTAACTCAAATGCTATGGAACAGCTTGTTACCACTCCCACAAGAGGGGAAAATATACTGGACCTGATCATCACCAACATGGGGACTCTATGCTCCAGACCAGAAGTGTATCCCTCACTGGTAAGATCAGACCATAAAATAATCTCACTAGATATTCACATCCCGACCCCAGCCCCTGCCCAGAAAACCACAGTGAAAAACTTCTCTAAAGCAAATTTCACACTCCTCAAAACCGAGGTGGAATCCTTCAAAGCCCCCAGGCCTGTGGAAAATACGGCCCAGACTGCAGAAACCTTTATAAATGCATTCTATGAACACCTTCAGGAATGCATGGATCATGCAATCCCAAAAAAAACCAAGACCCAATCCTCCAAAGGCAGGCGTCCTGTCTGGTGTACCCCAGCCATAAACAAACTATACAATAGAAGGAGGAAGCTACTACATGATAGAGCAAAATCCAAAAAAGGGAAGGCATCTCTGATCAGTATTAGCAAAAAACTACGGGCACTCATAAAATTGTCTAAGGGCAGCTTCGAGATAAAAATTGCACAGAACACTAAGGATAATCAGAAGGCTTTCTTTAGTTATGTAAGAAACCTGTGTGGGAATTCCCAGATATGCTCAGAATTAGTCCAAAATGACAAAAAGTACACTGAACCCACAGACATTGCCAACATCCTAGCTGACAGGTTCAGCGCAAACTTCTCCCCCCCTTCCACACCAAAAGGGCAAATATCTATCCTAGCAGAGTGCTGCCCCCCTGACATCTCAGATACTCAGGTAAGAACCGCCCTCTCCAAAGCAAAAAACACAGCATCAATGGGACCAGACGGTGTCCCGGGCTGCGTCTTACATGAACTCCAAGAAGAACAAAACCAAACATAAAACTACTGTTCAATCTCAGCCTTACTACAGGATATGTAAGAGTGGGGTACAGCAACAGTGGTCCCTCTCCACAAAGGTGGTGCCTCAACGGATCCTTGAAACTATCGCCCCATAAGCCTGACT